>NW_025047682.1:941830-1241830 GCF_018831695.1 Puntigrus tetrazona
AACAGGACACATTTCAGCAAAATATCTAAAAATAAATGGACATGTTTAAAAATATATATATTTTTTAATTGTGGCACATTAAATAGTTGATAAATGTCTTAAAATATTTTTCTGAATATTCTAAATGCATTTAAAATATTCAGAAAAATATTTTAAGACATTTATCAACTATTTTAAATGCATTTAGAATAAGACATTAAAAAACGTGAATAAAAATATGTAAGTACATTATAAATCTTAAATATTTTTAGAATAATTGGCAGTATAATGAAGGTTTTTCAATTGTTAGAAGCTTAATAATATGTTTCTCAATGTTTCAGATATAGACTGAATAAGGCATGACAACACTTTGTGTGTGTGTGTGTGTGTGTGTATAATATATAAGGCACTATAGGCATGATAGGCTTGCTAAGTGTGTAATGTTTCATGCTCTTACCTGTTCTGGTAGGATGCTGGATCTCTGAATGACCTTCAGTGCATCACTGACCCAGAGCTGGTGTCGGGGGTGTTGAGGTGGAGGTCGTCGCAGGCTGAAGATCACAGAGCGGTTTGTTCTATTAGCCAGACGCAGCAGCTCCGCAAGGCTACACACCGTCTGATTGGCCGTGCGGTTTCGGTCCTTTTCAGACATGTACTGCACCGTCCAGTACGGGTCATCCTGAGGGACAAGCAACCTCAAAATCTTTAGAAACGGTGAAGGTAGATAAAAAAAAAAAAGTAAGGAATGAAATTTGATACCCTGAGGAACCAGAGTCCAGCATTGAGACTGCGAATCTCTGTCCAGTTAAAGAACGAGGCGTCGTGGTCCTGACGGGCCGGAAAGAGCTTGTCTACATTGGTGGTCCTGCGTAGTGTTCGGTCCCTCATCAAAAAGGGTACTCCGTCCAGACTAAAGCAAAAAAAATTAAAAATCTAGTCACATCAGAGTCTGGTTACTGCGAGCCAATTAAAGCTGCTGCCAAGCTTTTCTCAATTAAAAAAAAAAGATTTGATAAAATAAAATACTATTCAAAGAAATATCATAAAAAAATTTAATTAACCAGATAAATACAATACATTGAAAAATCATATAATAAAATCGAATGAATAAAATATAATTATAACTATAATTCATTAAAAAAGTATGATTAAAAATGATAAACTAAACAAATATTACTACTAATTCAAAAAGGTATGCTAAAATGTTAAATAACCACATAATTGCAATAAAAAAAAAAAAAAAAAAGATGAAATACGAAAATACTAAGTAAATTTTGATTAATTCAAAAGATATGATAATTGTTTTTGTAAATAAAAAAAAAAAAATAAACCAGATAAATACCATTGATTAAAAATAAATAAAATAAAGTAAAATAAAAGATAAAATAGATTATGATTCATTCAGGTATGTGATGTATATTTCATAATACCTGATGGTAACATCTGCTTCCAGGGCAGTGACCTTCTGTTGCAGTGCCTTACTGAAGGACATAATGGTGTGTTCTGGAGCAAGCTGAGAGAAAGAGGCAGTGTGCAATTGGGATTAATATCTTAAGACAAAAAGGTTTATGCTTCACTGTACAATCAGTTTAATGTTTACACAGAAAGTAAGTGTGGCTCTCTAGCAGCTCTTCCAGCGCTCTCTAACTGTTACTAAACTTCAGAGAGAAGCTCACCATTGGAGCTCCACGACGGCCAATGACAGCAGGACGAGGGCCGAGCTTAGACCGGTCCATGATGCAGGGAGAAGAGATGAAGAGGGGAACCAGATACAGAACCAGGAGGATGCTCACATAAATCACCAGCGTCGCAACTTGAAGCCCTGAATAACACACAAACTTTTTAAGAAGTATCTTTATCCACACCTAGTCTTATTACTTTTTAAAATAACTGTTTTCAATTCAAATATATTTCAGAATTTAATTTATTTCTTCGATGTCAAGCAGTCCTTCAGAAATCATTCTGATAGAACTGCATTTGTGACCCTGGAGTCATAAGGGACACTTTTTCAAAACTGAGATTTATATATCATCTGAAGAAATAAGCTTTCAGTTTATGATTTGGTTTGTTATGATCTGACTATTTCGCCGAGATACAACTGAGAGTGCCAAAAAAATCTCCATGCTGCCTTTAAAGTTGTCCAAATGACGTTTTTAGCAATGCTTATTACTAATCAAAAATGAATGTAATATGATATTTACTTAATATCCTAATTATTTTTGAATAAAATAAAAATCTATCATTTTGACCAATACAATATGTTTTTGACCATTGCTACAAATAAACCCCAGGGACTTAAGATTGGTGGTCCATGGTCACATTTGTCTCTGAATTAATCCTCAGTGAATAAAAGCATCACTTTCTTTCAAAAACAAAACTTGCTGACAGCATACTTTTCTAAAGGGTAGCGCACATACACTTCACCATTACATGTTATCAAAGTGAAAGGCCGTCTTAGCTTTGACCCGGTCTGCCTTTTCTCCTCACGTGACCTTCAACTCACTTGATCTTTCCACGCGCACCACCTGACTGGCGATGACCCACCCTAATGCTGTGACCGCGGCTAAAGCCCCGATGTGCAGGAACGGCCCTGTGAACTACAACAGCAAAAACATAAGTACTTGTAAAAAGAAAAAAAAAAAAAAAAAAGACGTTGAACAGCAATATGCTCCAACCTGCAGAGAAATGATGACAATGTCCCATTCGTCCTGCCAGAAATCATCAATGGACACCACTCCTGTTATGGTTGTGAGCAGAATGGCCAGAACTACAATCTGTAGGAAATAAAACTTGTTTTAATATACGTTCAGAACTTTTGTCTAGTTTTAGGCTTAAACGGATTTACAAACTCATCTCACCTTATGAATCCAGTACAAATTAAGCTGCTGCCCCAGTGCAATGTGACAAAGTGCAAGAATCTGAAAAAATTAATAAACAGAAATAAAAATAACAACAGAAAAGCATAAATAAAATAATAATATATATATATATATATATATATATATATATATATATATATATATATATATATATATATAAAAGTAAATAATAATATTATTCACTTATAAGATGTTGCATTTGGTTTATAATAATAATAATTATGGAAGCACTTGTGTAGCATGGTCATTTTGAATACATTTAAAATAGAATTTTGCTACACAACTGCTTCCATAAATAATAACATCAATGATCATCAATAAAAATATTTAAAAAATGTCAATGTACGTGTGCACACATATGCGTTTAAAGTTAAAATGGTGACGATTTGAACCAACAAGCAGTCATGGATTCACTGTGTAATTGCGACAATTAAAAAGCCATTAAAAAGTTTAAAGGCACTGCTCACTTTCTCTATGCCACATGTGCCCGTGTGAACAGCACTCACCATTAAAAATGCAGTGTAAGTGAATCCTGTGAGTGTTGTGGCGAGAATAGGAACTGTGCCATCCTTCCAAACGGCCGAACGATTATATAACAACCTGCCAGAAAAAAAAGCAAGCGATAAACTATTTGGCGCGTTATTTGACAACTATACGGAAAAACTAATTATAGAAACATATCTCTTGCCAAGCCATGTTATTTTCAATACGCATTAAGAAATAAAAGACGACTTGGGTCTACCAAGACTTATTGCAACATTTTGTGCCTGTGCATAGTGCTTGGTATATTCCGTTGCTCGAGATGTAAATGAAATGTTGCGTGTGTGTTCTTTAATTCGCATACTGTTAGTAAATCACCTGCATCTGTGCCGTTTTGAAATAGTGCCGTGTCGATAATTAAACCGGTTTACTTAAACTGCTGCTTAAAGCCCCGTTTACACCAAGAACAATAACTCGAAAGATAACGATATTAGCATTCACACGAGCGAACGATATCATCTGTTTATTTTAAGCACATGTGCGTGTGCCGCTTTGAATTCTCGAGCTTGTTACAGCAGGATAGTTTTAGTCTGTATTGATGGTCAGCTTGAAAAAATGATTCCTTTATTGTTTTAGCTCTAGTGTGGACGCTATGCTTAAACATCGAGAACAATAGTTTTGTTGTTATTAATTGTTTTTAGAGCAATATCTTTAAGCGTGTAAAATTTACTCCGAAAGTTGTTAAGCAGTCCGTGCTTGCGAATATAACGAAGAGTAAACCTTGCAGTCAAACTAGAAAACTCATAAAACATGCTCTACCAATGAAATGTGCAATCATGGGTTGCTGTCAGCCTCGTGGTGAGGACGCACAGCAGGGTTCAGAGTTAATGACCGGCTGATGTCACTGCTAAAACAGCAGGTTCCTTCAAACATCGGGCTGGACTCACCAGTTGAACTCATTGTAGTCATTACGGGCCTCCAACCAGAAGTAGGACCAGACAAGGAGAAGGAGAAACGAACAGCAGAGGAGGAAGAACCATGAACATTCCCACTGAAAAACAAAAACAGGAAGTGATCTAAACACACATGTCCACCAGACAGACATTTATTCGTTTAGCCCATTTTTAGCCCAACGAGGAATGTCATAGATTAGACAGATGTGTCAAACCAACAGCCCTGATAAGACTTTTTTTATATATATATATATTCTCTGAAATTGGACTTTTAATAGCTCTCATTAAATCCTTCACAACATGTTCACATCTTTACATCTTCATCAGCACTTCATATCAAGCGTGGCAGGGGCTGTAAAAAGCCATCGAGATCAAATACGTCGTTTTTTAAGGTGCCTTAAAGTTTTAAAGAGCATGATAAAATGTGAGCACAAGTAACTAATACGTTTAGAACAAAATGACAAGAATTTAATTAAATTCCTTTGCCACAGAAACCAAACAACGAATTATAGCAGCGGAACATTTTCAGCACAGCGGGATCTGAGAGAGAGAGAGAGACACAGAGAGAGAGAGAGAGAGAGAGAGAGAGAGCAAGAGCGAGGGAGAGAGAGAGAGAGAGAGAGAGAGAGTGTGCCTGGCACCAAAGCAAGTTTCCTGGGAGACCAGGCAAGGTTGCTGCTGAGATCGAGAGGGCGGGGCTTATTGTTCTGTTAACAGGAGTTAAAGGGTGATATAATAATCAACCTTGTTCACCTGATGCTAAGAGAGAAAAGATCACTCTGTGAATGACTGTTAATGACTGTTAATATTATTATATTAACTGTATTATAATTAAATAGGCTTTTTTCAGATTTTTTATGAACTGCAGTACTCAGTTCAACTAGGAATGTAGTATGTATGACTCTGAAAGAGATGTTTTTACAAGGTGCAGAGCGACATCTAAGTTGAGTTAGCAGATCAGATGGCTTGCATCCTGCTGGCACTCACCCTTTCAGAACCTGTGGAGGTGTGAAACAGATCTAATGATCTAATGACCACGTCCTGAGATTCTGTAAGTGATTCGTTCAAATGCAGGGTGAAACAGGGTGACTTATCACGCCATGACCTCACATTACAACCCAACTAGAATATCCTAATGTCTTAATATGGTAATGACATTTTAATGTATTTTAAGAATGCTCACCAAGACTGCATTTATTGGACCAAAAATACTGTAAAAACTGATATTATGAAATATTATTACAATTTTCTAGAACAGTTTTCTATTTGAAAATATTTGCAACTGTATTTATTCTACTGACGCACAGCTGCATTTTTAGCATCAATACTCCAATCTTCACCCTGGATGTCCCATGCTCCATTGCACAGATTGGTTTCACCTACGTACACAGCTGCATAAGCTCTGGACATTCTTTCACTTACTGCAGGGTACAGTCTGTGTTCATCACTCTCCTGGAGATAGCAACATTATGGAGTCCAAGTTTAAATCTAGTTTCTCTAGTTTATTGTCCGTTTTATTCGTGTGTCGACCTTTGCCTGGTTTGTCTCATCTCGTCTGTCAGCAACCTGCCCTGAATTTATCATCTGTTTTGGATTACCCCTTGTCTTGCCATTTCGGACACTGTTTGCACCCTGCTTGGATTATTGCTCATGTTTTTGCATTAACACTGTTGTCAAGCCCCCTGGATATTGTCTGCCGATCGCAGACCCACGCTTGCCCTAGGAATACTCTTGTATCTTGCCTTTGCCATAGTTTGACCCTGCCTGTGTTTCTGACCACATCTGTTGAAATAAAGCTTTGCACATGGATCCGCACGTCTCTCATCTCATCTCTATTTTTCTGGAAAGCATAAAAATGCTTTCAGGTTTCTTTGAATTGAAAGTTCAACAGAACATCATTTATTTGCTATATAAATCTTCCTTATTACAAAATAAGAAGAAATGGTTAAAAACATACATATCTGATCCAGTAATTCCACATCAATGTTTTAGATAACCCCAATTCACCCAACTTCGTACCACTGACTGGGAACTTAATCAATAAAACTGAAAGATGTAATTCCATTATGGATATGAAAATGAATGACTAATATTTCCAACTCAACACAACACACTGATGAAGCTTTTCACCAACTCTGAGATTTCAAAGACCACAACAACAGTCATCGGACATGCCTTAAATACACTTCCCAACAATAACAGCTCGCATATAGTGCTTCCACACACCCTGACAGAGAACTGAATAATGCACTGACTCATGTTTTATTGGTGTGTGGATTGTGGTGGAGTCACTCTACAGAGGAGGACACATTTCACTGTTCTGTTCATTCATTCTGCACAGCTGACAGATGCTAATCTCTCAATCCCATCAGCTCCTCCAGACCTGCTCATGAGCACATCGGGTAGGACACATCGTCACCCCGCTCTAATTATAGAGTGGGAGGGGCTAACAGTAAGCCAGCCAATGGCAGAGTTTCTGAAGAGTTTGTTCTCCGTGCCGAGGTGTTACTTCAGAGAGGCTGTTTAAATGGAAAGATGAACTAATGGCTGTGTGTGTGTGTGTGTGTGTGTGTGTCCTGAAGGAGGATTTATGGCAACCTGTGGGGAGGTGAAAAGAAAGAAAGAAACCCACAAACTGAATCATCACAAGCTTCAAACTGGATAGAACATGAAAGGAATAAGCAGATACAAATACTAGAATACTGCTGACTACACAGTAAAAAAGTATATATGGCCTATAATAATAATAATAATAATAATAATAATAATAATAATAATAATAATAAAAACAGCTTTAGCAACAATAAATAAATAACATTTCAACTAATGTCATACGCTACATTTGTAACCTCAAGTTTCATGTCTGTTAAAATTAGTGAGTGACTAACACACTTTTTTTCTTTTTTTACTGAATTTCATGTAAAACACAGTACCTTTGGCAGTCGGGTAAAATAACGAGTCAAGAGAGTTTGTAAAAAAATTTTAAACAATGCCAGCTAATAATACCTCTCTCTCTCATATATATATATATATATATATATATATATAAAAATATATATAAATAGAGAGAGAGAGAGAGCAAGAGAGAGAGAGAGAGAGAGAGAGAGATACACATACGTACATATAACTTATTTGTGAAACTAAGCTTGATTTTTAACATTAAATCAGCTATTGTTTTATTTATATCAGTGCTATAAACTTCTGAGGATATTGCTACATTTAAGCTTGATACCCTATGAATATTAGAGGACGTTAGGTAAAGATTAGATAAGGGTTGATTTTCAATCTTACTGCGGCTCAGTTCAGGTCAGAACATTTGATCGCTGGGGCGGAATGGATGCTGGGTTAAAATAACGGCCATTTCTGCTTGAATAACTTTACTAAATAATGTCAGTATCCAGTTTAGTGTCAGCAGACACTGAACAGACAAGTCGAAGAGAAGCAGAGAGACCTGACAAAGCCTCTTGCTGTGTTGTATACAGATTGGAATTGACCTACAACATGTCCTCCAGGGAATCTGAAACTCTGGCTTGAGTTTCTCTCTGTCTGATTGAGAGACATTCAGACAGCAGAGGAGAAAGGCTTTTTGCTTTATTACAGACAGCCAAGTTGTCCTTCGGTTCTGCCGTCTGCCTCAAATGAATACCGAACAAAATATTCATGACAGAATTTACCAGAGGAAGGCAACAGCATCATCAAAGTGGATCCATAACTAATATCTGCAGACAAAAAATTAGACCTTTCCATTGGCCCCTTGCATATAGTAAAATGTGCTTAGAAAATGCTGAATATATAACTAACAATTATAAGTGATAACATTACTGCAAATGACCCATGTTTCAACATGACTGGTCTTTTTAATGCGGAGCTTAATGAAAGGTCAACGATTCAACAGGTCAGTGTCGATTTAGGCTATATCATCTTCATTCAGACTTCATGTGGTTAGAATACAATGGCTTTTCCCACAAAGGATGATGCTGTGGTTACCTTGGAGCTGTCGTCATGGGAGCGTTGGTACCGTTTCCAGCGGCAGCCGTAGATCCCGGTCAGGCAGGACAAGCACAGCTGTCTCTCATACACCTGTAACGGTTGGTGTTTCACCATAGTCAGGCCACAGCTGATCCGCAGACATCCCACTCACACACCGCAGACCTGCAGGAACGAGACCCATCTGTGAGAAACAACATTATCCATAACAAAACACTCGGTCTTCAACTAAATTATACTGTCTGTGTTGATATTGCATTGAAAAAACGAGCGAGGATTTAGCCTTTCTGCTTTGAGTCTGGGAAACTTGCCTTAGGAAAACATACCAGAGAAAATCCTACAGTGCCGGAGAATAAACAATACGTCAATAATAATTGCAGGAATCTGTAGGTCGACAGTAATGTGACTTAACCACGCCAAGTGAAAAACAAAAGCACAAAATCTTTTCTTAATCACTACATCATGGGTAGTACAGGAAATGACATCAAACAGCAGCTCAAAACAATGGCAACACCACTGACAACGAATATTTCTAATGTTATTGACAATTATTATTCATGTATTTATTATTTTTGCTTTAGCTGTATCATTCATATTGGACAGTTAATCGTTCATGCTTTTTTAAAATAAATTTTATATTTAGATTAACTTTGCCAGAATCGAAGGCCCACTTGAAGTTAACATTTAAAAACAATAATAATTCAATATCAATGTTAAATGCAGTTTTAAATGAAATCCTAAAATTAATATAAAGTTGCAATTTAGTGTACATTATGTTTAGAGTTAAATACATTTTTAGCATTTATAATGTTAATTTATTTCAAATTTAAAAAAAAAAAAAAAGTTTAAAAAGTTCTATCATGACAATATTTAAAAAATATTAATGTATTTTTAGTATGGAACTTGCTACTGCCAATACATACGCCACTGTGGTGCTGTGAGTAGTTAAGACATACAATGCTGCTGCACAAATAGTACATAATAACCCATATAAGAGGAGCTGGGGAAGGTGGAGGCTTTCAGACAAACTCTAGCAAATGCTAACCAGCTATTTAAAATGTAAAGCAGCAAGCTTATTGGCTTATAAACCAATCAACTTGTGACAAATACTTTAATGCATGGAATATCATCAGGTTGCATTAACGACCCATCAGCGTTACATGACAGAGCTTGATATAACATTTATCCACCATTTATTGGTTACTGACCAAAACATGAAAATAAGCTTACTGGTATCAAGCAACATTTAAATAGTGGTGCATTCTTACTGGAAAAATTTAATTCATCCTAAAGTAAGTGCTGATTATTTTAGACCTACAAATAACTTAAAAAATAAAGAAGAATATGCATTTATGCCACCAACTTGACCAATCAGATAAGATTTAGCTGGATCACTGACAGGTCTTGCCAGCTTTGTGTGTAATTTGCATCTGACGGTCAGTGAAAGGCCCATCTGAGGGTGAGAGCAAGTCCTATAGGACTCCGTGTGACAGCAGCTCTTTGACTGTGAGCTATGAGACACGCACACAGAATTCTAGATTTTACAGAATTACATATTCAGATGTGACCCGACAGAGGCAAAGCGGCCCTCTCTGTCAGTCTGTAAGCATCATATTCCCAAAGTTCACTTCAGCAGACTGTCAATCACAAGCCTTTGCTTCTTGAGAAATAATGTGGAGACCAGTTTCTTTAACTACAGCTTACGATTATTAACATGTTCAGTGGTACGAAAGTGCTTGCGGTTTCCAAAATGACTGCGATGATTTGTTCCGTTTCTGTTTTTTTCAAATGTCACATTTTAATTCAAAACCAATGATTCATGTATTTAACAACCAAATGTGATAAGACAAACTCAAAAGTGTGTACTTTAAAATACAAAAATAATAAATATTTTAATAATTTTAAATATTTAAATAGTTATTTTTATATTATATTAAAAACTAAATAATAATTGCTTTGCAATAAATTTTAATTATTTTACTTTATTATTTATTATTTTACATCTCCTTTACTCCCAGGGTTGCCACCTGCCCAATTGCTACTGAAAACTAGCCCAACAGCTTCTCAGCTTCTCTGGTAAGGTAAAATGCAAATTTTCTGATGGGGTTTCCCTGATAAACTCATATTCCAGTGGCTAAATATTACATTACTGGGGTCGCTTCTACCTGCAGTCATGGAAAACATTCAGTGGAAAGAGCGTGGACTTGGCAACACTGTTTACTCCCTTAAATATCTTTTAAATCTTTAATTAGCCTATGTAATTAATAAATAAAAAGACAATTGCTGTTAAAAGCTGAGGTTATTTCAACCTGAAATTCTTATGAACAAACACCTGATTTTATGCATAATTTTTAACAAACACCTGATTTTATGCACCTGATGCATAAATAAACCCATCACAAACCCATAAGTCAGCCACTGACCCAGCATCACCACACCAGATGCTCCAATGAAAAACAACAGATTTCAATGACAGTAATTAAAGAGGGCTCTCAAGACACAGCCAGCACAGATTTGATCTTTGTCCACCAGAAGCACCCACTCAAACAGATTAGCATATCATTAGCATCTTCAAAAACCCAACTCTCATACACAAAAAAGCCACTACGAGTCTTCATTAGTCATTTCCTCAAAAATCCTGCTTCGTACTCCGCAATAACTGCATTCACTTGACTTGACATTAACACATGATGCCTCACAAGCCATCCTATAACCGCAGTTCTTTAAGTCACGATGGATGTGTTACGAATCGGTTTGAAAATGCTTAAATGGATACGTGAGAATATGACAGCATCTGTACTTCCTGCTGCGTGATCAAGACTGGTCTAACCCCTTTAGTATAGGTGATTAGATTAGATGTACTGTCCTTTGTTGGGTTTATACGTACAGCACAATGTAAACAGATCTGCAACGTACTGGTTAAATCATTCACAAGCATCCTGTGTTCACCTACAAAAAGACAATATTGCTTCAAACAAAAGAAGCCATTATCTACTTCAGACATGTCTTCCTGTTGAAAGCGACCCTGTCTGAGAGAGTTAACACTTTGGTGTGACCGTCTGTCTGAGCAAACACACACACGCACACACACACGTACGTACCTGATGTTAATAGCACATCTGTTGCCCTATTAGTAAGAAGACAGTTCAGCCAAAAAAAAAAATCATTCACCTTCATATTATTCCAAACCTGTAAATCTACACAAAAGGAGATTATTTAGATGAATGCTGGTGCTCCAACAACAACGAGATTCCACTGACTTCCATCGAAGATTGAAATTTGTCACATTTTTATTCTCTTTAAGTGTATCAGCATAAACTCCAGATAAATTTGGATGGTGTACAATGTTATTCCCAGCTGGAAAGTTAACCGTGCAAAAGTTCATTCCCAACTTCAATGGGGTACTGAGAGGAAGCTTTACACCTAGTTCACCGTTCACGGTTTGGGGTCTGTACGATTTAATTATTCATTTAAAAGATCATTTTTATTTAACAAGCTTGCATTAAAAGAATCAAAATAAAGATATTTATGATGTTACAAAATCTTTCTGTTTTAAATACGCTGTTCTTTTGAACTTTCTATTCATCAAATGTACCATGGTTTCTACAAAAATATGAAGCATTACAACTACTTTCAACATTAATAATGATAATAAATGTTTCTTGAGCAAATCAGCACATTAGAATGATTTCTGAAGCATCATGTGATACTGAAGACTGAAAACTCACCTTGGTATCACAGGAACATTTTAAACACAGAAAACAGTTATTTTAAATTGTAATACTATGATTATTTAAACATGATTGTTTTATTACTAAATTATGTACCTAAACAAACTCAAACTCACCTTCTCGATGCTATTTATGTCTTCCTACGACACACTGAGAAGCGGCTACAAGACTTACAGAAAAGCAAAAGAAATCTTTCCGCCTCAACATTAATGCACATTCTTCATAAATCCGTTTAAAATGTATCTCTCAGTGTTCACAGTGGCAGACACACACTTGGGCAGAAAAGAGGTAGTGTATAACGTGTGTGTGTGTGTGTGTGTGTGTGTGTGTGTGTGTACGCAGCTGTGTTGGTGTGAGGCTTCATGCTCCAGCCTGTTTCCATGACACTGAGCTTTAAAGACTTACAAAAGCCTGAATTCTCTGACATCAGGAGAGTAAATTGAGTCTGCTGCTTAGAGCCTTATTCCCGCCAGCTCTAACTGCAGACCTTCTTGCCCTTCCATGGCTGCTGGACTTTCCAAACAGGTACACGATTGCCAGAAACAGGAAGCTACATATTGTCTGCTTAATTTCCTGCCTCACTCCAGACCGTCTCCTCAATTGATCAGAGGGCCAAACGCAATGGCATTTTTCAGCCGCCTTTTTGAGTCTAGAAATGCTTTCGACAATTCATTTTTTACATGCATCTTTAGGCCAGATTTACAGGCCATAAATCAAACCACTTTGATCGAAGATGAACCACACATTTGAAATCTGAACTATGAACAGAGCGCGTATTGCTAAATATTCAAATATGTTGTTGTTTAATGAAAATTTCTTAGGAGTAATCAGAGACTTGTTTATGTCATTTGCATTGCTTCATGATAGTGGGAGGAAGCTGCGCATTTCTTATTTCCATGGTAACAGCGATTTCTCTAATTAGTCGAACCAAAAGGAATCACTCCTCAAGAATATGAGCAATGTGTTTTTTCCCAATGGGGTTATTAAACAACTTGAAATGAAGATATCAAGCCGTCACATCTGAAGACCGATACTCTTATTTGTCTTGATAGGTTTTGACATCATCATTGAAAGAACTGGATTTGTAACTTTTCGGGGTCAACATAACATTTTTGGATTTCATTCATTTTAAATCGATCAAAAATTGATTCAAATTAATTATTTTTTTAACTTTCCATTAATCCACAAATCATGAAAACAATGTTTCATGATTTGGACAAAAATAAATGCACCTTGAACATCAACACTGGATGTAAAATTGATTTCTGAAGGATCAAGTGACACTTTGCATCACATAAATGTCATCTTAAAATATATTAAATTAGTTATTTTAAATTGTAATGATATGCCACTACGTTACCGTTTTGCTGTATTTTTGATCAAATGAATTTGTGAGCATAAGAGACTTTCTTCAAAACAAAAAGACACCGACAAAATACAGACTCCATACCTTTGAACAGCAGTGTGCAAAACTGCAACACTTTCTATTCAGCAATTTGGAGGGTTAACATCAGACTGAGACATCCAACCTTGAAACACTACTTTCAGACACTTCAGAGCAGCATGTGCACAATCATACTTATTGTTCATTCTTGATGGGATTTTACAGAGAACTAATGGCTAGTGTCCAGTTCAGAAGCCTTGCCAAACGGGCAGGGGAACGGAGGGTCAGCGTCTACCGGGAAAGCGAATTATCACCAACACCTCTACTAGTGGTAACTTCCAAAATTAACTGTATATTTTTACAGCAGAAACTATTGTATGCTGTACATAATAATCACCAATAACAACGTACAACATTTTAAAACACACAGTGATAATATTTATAATATTTATAATACTTCAAAATATAATCCGATCTAATATCTTAATAAAATAATAAAATTCTAATAATAATTTACTTTTTTTTTTTTTTAATGATGACTACATTGCATATCATCACATTTTACAAATTACGGAGAAAAAATAAAATAAAAGAGCAACAGGGGCATTCTGTAAAATATCTCTACTGCTTTTCAAAGAAGCCATACAGGTTTGGAAAAAAACATAAGTAAGTGATGTGAGTAAATGATGCTGAAATGATAACAACACCTGGGATGGGACTATATTGTATGATTTCCAATCACAAACAGCTCATTCCTTCAACGTTCCTCAACGCTCAGATTTTGAGTCCAGAAACTCTCATTAAATCCAGCATGACATTAACAAAAAAAGAGGGCCGTTTCTATTCAAGGACTCATGCATGATTCAAAAGTCTGAAAATAGAGAGACATTTAGTCATTGTACAGCTTCTGATTAGACAGTGCAGAACAGCTGGGACATATTGAAGAATGAGTAGAATGACTTTGGGAAGTTTCTGTGGGAAACCATCCAACAGGTTTGATGGATCCACCACAGGGAGGAAGGTTTACTTTCCCAGGGATGAAACAAACCCTTTGTGTTCCCACTCCTCTGGTGGGCCCCCGGTGGATTTTTCTGAGATAATGTGAGCAAAGACAACCTCGTTTATCTCTCTTCATATGCTGCTTTTGTTTTGGCACCTTCTCACCTGCTCTGAGAAACAACAATCTCACAGTTTGGATGTTAAACACTGGTTGTTGTGGAGGGCTCATAATGACGGTACCTGACGTAGATGTCATAGCACGAGCGAAATACGATATGTAGGCCATATTTGTGCCTCAGCATTACTGCTGACACCAGAATAAAGGTGAATTCTCTCTCAGAATCTCTCAGGAGACCTGAAATGGCTTGTTATGAACAAGTCTACAGTCAGAGCTTTGGTCTGGAGAAGATGAAAGACATCAACATCCAACACCCTCCGTCTGGTAGTTCCCGTCTTTTGCAAAACACTTCCATTTTGCCCTGCTGTTAGTCTTTTCTCTCTCAGACATTTCCTGAGGAGCGGTCTGCACCACTTCCCCCAACATTCAGCCCAAAACTTTTTGAAGCTTAAGAGAAATGCTCCGCTCTCATGAGATTCTGGCAGCACCATAAACAACTGGCAACCCATAAACCACAGAGAATATGAGGAGTACACGAGACCCAAAATCCATCTTTCTTTAACTCAAACGGAATGCCTATACGTGAAGATACTGATGCTGATGGGGGAGACCTGGACTAGTTGCCACAAGAACTATATCTTAGTAATTTATGTCAAAAAGTCTGTTTTTAGTTGTGATTTTTGATCAAGGTGTTAAATGGACAAATTTAAAATAACGATAATTTTATATAAAAATATAAATTAGAAAAATTTTAGTAAATTTTATCTGCCTAAAATATCAATATTAAAATAGTTTTCTATAGCTTCTGGGCAAAAATTTACCATAATAAAAATACACTTACACAGACGTTCAAACATAAGTTAACTATAACTAGTTAAATGCTGTAGTCAAGGTAGAACTGAGAAGGACAAGTATTTTGCACAAATGCCAGGTACGTAGGACAATAAGTACACAAGTCACATGGACTTAAAAATCTGAAATGTAATTAGGTATAGATTCTATTGGTTTATTAATAAATAAGTTGTATTTTTCCAAATTCCCAGTTTTTTCAAACAATACTAAAACATAACAAAATATTAACAAATTAAATGTATGTATGTATGTATGTATGTATGCATGTATGTATATATATATATATATATATATATATATATATATATATATATATATATATATATATATATATATATATATATATATAAAATATACTTGTCCAAATGGGTCATATTTTACTGCTGATATTTTGCTGACAAGTTCATAATACTATATCTATTGACAACTCTCTCTCTCATATATATATATAGATAGATAGATAGATAGATAGATAGATAGATAGATATAGTGAAAACATGCCCCACTTTAGAATAAAAAACTGTGACAACTTACCCCATCTCTGCTAAATATAACTTAAGGTAAAGAGTAAATGTTAAAACAGACTTTTCCCAAAAACATGTGTACAGCAATATGTATGAACACAATTCAAAGTGTGACAGCATGACACTGCCATCTTATATTTGTGCAGTCGTACTTTTATAAGGGACTCTATCAAGATTAAAATAAGCTTTAGGTAAACGAAAGTGGCTTCGTTTATTCGTGTCAATAAAACAAAAGAAAACGACTAAACTCTAAACGTGCTACATATGAATGCGATAGTAAACATGCTTAAGAACAGGCTACTTATCCGGACTCACCTTCTCGTCGGCAAGGTGATCAGCGCAGGTACTTTTTCTCCAGTATGCCCCTCTTAAACTCGTGCTGTAGTTTGCCTTTTTCTTTCTTTAGATGTTAAACATGCATTTAGCGCTCTCGACTTATCAAGGCATGTGATATTATTGCAATTAAACTAACAAACGAAGTTCCGTCAGTGCGCGGCGTTTCAAGTTCAGTCTGCCTGACGGGATCGTCGGCGACGGTTCATATGAACTGTGTCAATATAACGTGTTTTCACGTTGTGTTTGGAGGATTATGATTCACCGAAGACATTCAGTGAGTAAATCCATTCGACCCGAAAGCCCGGGGAAGGAGCCGCGCGTCTCCATCTCCTCCTCTTCCTCCTCCTCTTGATCAGGCGTCATCCGCGCGCTCCCAGTAATTAACAACCCACGGCTTTCGTGATTAGTGTGACCTGCATTTAGGATCATAAACTTGGTATATACATATATAAAGTTGAACTTTTTTAAGCTAATTAAGTTCGGAATACAAAACAATAAACACACAAACAAATATATAAGTTCCAACTTCTTGAGGTGTTTCTTTCAGATTCGAATCTTTTGAATTTGTTCACTAAAATGACTCATTGATTCGTTTTGTGGTCCTGGCAGTTATCTTATAAGTGCTTTATGATCCATTGATTCATTCAACCAACCGATT
The DNA here is from genome assembly GCF_018831695.1 of Puntigrus tetrazona. Classification (NCBI taxonomy): domain Eukaryota; kingdom Metazoa; phylum Chordata; class Actinopteri; order Cypriniformes; family Cyprinidae; genus Puntigrus; species Puntigrus tetrazona. Next base: position 958,711 of record NW_025047682.1, read on the forward strand.
CGTTCGACTACTGAAACTAATACTGTTCTTTAATATTTGAAAAACAAGTTCTTACAAATGTGAGATAAGCTAAATGTGCTTGCTAACTGAGCCTGAAATGTTCCGGAAATATCAGACTTTAAAGGAATAGTCCACCCAAAAATGAAAATTATGTCATCATTTACTCACGCTTGAGTATTTCCAAATCTGTATGAATTTTTTGTTCTGCAGAACACAAAGAAAGATATTTTCAGGAAAGTTTGTAACCAGGATGTTTTGGGTCCCCACTGACTTCCATAGTAGCCCATAAAGAGTCTATTTGTTTTCTATGAACAAAGAAATTCATACATTTTCAGTCAAATTAAGTTTTATAGTCTTAAAATTTTTGAGATTTATTTTGTGTATACATATATATTTTTACTTTATTTATTATGCATGCTCACATTGCCATTTTTGTGGTGAACAATCCATCCGTCAATCAACAAAAAAATAGTTCGCCTTCGTAATCTTTATTCCAAATCTGAAAATGCACCTCCCCTCCTTCTCTGATGACATCTGTTTGACGGTTTGGGCATGACATCCTCAACCACACACCTTCAACTGTCTCAATGAAACGCCTACTATCCTACGTCCAATCAATCCACAATAGAAAAAACAAGCCACGTCTCCATTTTCCTCATGTAATATAAAGCTTCTCTTGGAAGTACCTCGCAATAAATAAAATCGGTCACAAACTTCATATGCCTGTCAAACATATTATATTGGCACTTCATTTTCTGTATTGTTTGGTATGATAATAATTGGCCATTCAAACTTCTACAAAGTAGAAGTTCTACAAGTGTAGCAGTGTTTGGTGAGGCCACCTCTGTTAGGCGCAGCGGCTACTTATCCAGACCGCAGGCAGAGAGCCAGGGCAGAGCATCCACTGCTGCTATTCCAGGATGCCAGTGAGAGATTAACCTCTGTCCTGAGCCAAGCTTGCATCACATCCTAATCTTTAACAACCTACTGGTGAACTGAGGCTGTCCTTCAGCAAGCGTGACTTTGAGTTAGACACACTAGCTGGACACAGCTGGACGGGTTTTCTGATATGCTGGGATGTCAAGATGATTGTTCTGCTCACATCGGATTCAGTCTGCTGATATATGCAAATACACTTTAAAGGGCTTGAAAGGAAAAAATATATAAAAATATATATATATATATATACATTAAAAATATATATTAAAAATTTTAATTAATAATAAAATAAATATATGAATGTTAGATATGATCAAATATTTTATAAAATCATATATAGGTCTAATCATTTTACATGAAAAGCATTCTTTCATTTTCCCAGGGCTTACTCTATTAGGATATAGGAAAATATTTGGACAAAATCTGGAATACGAGAGTACAAAAACTGTAAATATTGAGAGAACTGCATTTAAATTTGTCCAAATGAAATTCTTAGTTGATATATATACTGTAGGAAATGTAATAAATATCTTCATGGAACATGATCTTAACTTAATGTCCTAATGATTTTTAACATAAAGGAAAAACCCACACAATATATAATTGGCTATTGCTACAAATATACCTGTGTGACTTATGACTTTTTATTATGACTATTTATGAGTTTGTTTGTTTTTTTTGGTCCACGGTCACAAATAGCAATAATAGCAAGGACATCATAGAATAGAATAGAATAAAATGTATCATAATCGTTTCATTTTGGAATGGAATAATTTTACATTTATTTATCTATCAAATAGAAACACTGACGTATTTATTTATTATTATTATTATTTTATTTTCATTGAGCACACCATGTTTGCTATTTACAGATTATTACAGAAATTAACAGGCCATATGTTTTATATATTATAAACTGTAATAATAAAACAGAACAGAATGAAATAAAATAGAATTCCAAATCTCCAGATTTTGAGGATGTTTAGACGTGTGAATCTAGCACCACCTAGTGGACTCATTTGTATTTGCAAGACTATGCAGTGAAACACACACACACACACACACACACACACACACACACACACACACACACACACACACACAGCTAAAAATCTGAACTGCCATTTTCATACTTGTCCACAAGAAGACGCCCTCATATATATACATAAATTTACACACACACACACACACACATATATATATATATATATATATATATATATATATATATATATATATATATATATATATATATATATATATATATATATATATATATATATATATATATATATATATATATATATATATATAAGGATATATATATATATATATATATATATATATATATATATATATATATATATATATACACACACATACATACATACACATACATACATATATTTGTATATATGTGCACATACATACATACATATATGATACTTTTACAACTACATTACTTTAACTGTCACATCAAATAATAAAAGACTGTGTTAAAAATATTTTAAAAGCATTTTTATGATTGGGCCTTTAAAACAGATTAATGAGATAGAGAAAAGGGTATTTTTGTTTTGTTTTTTTAGCTTAAGAAACTTATTTACTCTAAGATGATATAGTGTTTATCATGGTTCCAAAGAAGGGATTATTTTAACTGCTTACAATAATTCAAAAGAGCTGAAGTATACTGCTGTTAATAGTAGAAGAGTACAAGACACTGTTTTAGTTTACAGTTAAGACACACACCAGACACCACCACCACCACACAGCACAGTGATAATATCTGCTCTGACTCCAAAGCACAAAGAGCAGCCAACCATTAAAACACGTTCGGAGCTAAATTCCTTTGCTTTCTAAGTCACGGAAGAGTTAACAATAGCTGGGCAGGTTTCCACTGATCTTAACCTCTGATACATTAGCCCTAAAGAAGACTAGACTCAAGACTATTCATTCATAATGTGAAATATCCCACCCTACAGACATATTGAGTTACGACCAACAGAAACCCAACTACAATGTCAGATCAGATTCAAATGTAGTCAAAATAAAGGCTGGTTTTGATAAAAACGCGAAATATATAACTTTGGTAAGCCGGTCCCCTGGATATAGCTTAGATATTTGAATGTAAACAGGATGACAGGAAGAGCATCCTGTATTTTCCCCAGTGCTCATTGTGTACATACATATGAATTTTACATTATTGTTACTCAGATATACACAACCGTTGAAACATCTGAGCTGTTTCTTTTTTTTTTTTTTTTTTTTTACAGAATACTATATTATTATATTAATATTCAGCAAGGAACTGATAATTTGTTGTAAAACATTTAAAAATATTTTATAAATAATATTAAACAATATATTATAAATTATAGCTCATAAGTTCTTTTAAACTTTTTTTTAAACCAAAAAAAGACTGATATCTTAAGCAATTTTTCTTTCTAGGTGTAAAGAGAAGATAAGTAAAAAATGTGGTTTTTTTTCAGAATCTACATTAGTGAAATAACTCACGTTTTCCCTTTTGTTCCCGACAGTTAATCAGTGACTGTCAGTCCGGGTTAAACCTCAGACCCATGTGGATCTAACTACATGACAAAACACGTTAAGCAGCAAATCAGAAAAGAAACCCTGACAACTGAAGCGAGCAGCATTCTTTCAACATTCTGATGCCGGAGGAATGTCAGCGCCATCAGCAGCGTTTTCACTGATCTTTACAAACTGGCCTGGAGGCGTATACTTTGAAATCTGCTGTTAATGGTTTGTATCTTTGAAAAGAGTGTCAAGTTAAATGTTGATCAGGAACGGCCCTGTTCAGCCCACATACAGCTAATGAAACCCGTTTCATCACATCTTTATATCAGAAATGTGACGTTAAAAAATTGTAAAATACAATTAACATATCAAATTCTTTCAAACTAAATTACCTGAGATGTGCTGTTCACATTATAACTCTAACAAAATGTATTTTTTTTGTTTCACCTATAATATAAAAATATGTATATATTTCTATTCCTAGACTTGTAATTAGCTTAAGCAATGGTTTAAAATTAGAAACATCTTAAATATGGATTTCTCAAAGCACTAATTAATGGACTGGAGTCATTTAGATTATTGTGATGTTTTTATAATGTATGTAAAATATATAATTTGAACTCTCATTCTGGTGGCACCCATTCACTGCAGAGGATGCATTAGTGAACAAGTCATGTAATGCACGAAGACACGTTTTTTTGCAACACTGAGAGAAGGACACTTATATGAGTTATTACTGAGACCAAGTCATCTGAGCTTTAAGAGAGCAACATCTAAACAATAAAATGTTCCTCTGATATTCTTCATGCATTCCAGAGCTTCATGTGTGTACAACAGGATTCCTCAAGAAAAGGAAGAAACGGCATATTAGTGCATAAAGAATGTCCGAATAGTTTTTTATGAGGACGTATAGAAACCATAGCGCATGCTTCATTCCCAACTAGACAGATAAAACCTCTGTTTTGTCTGCTGTCTGCTTGCAGGCCAAGACACGACCCACTAAAACGTGGCACACAGAAGAGAGAGGGAGGAGAGATGGATAGGGTGGGGGTGGAAGTAGTACAATCTCTTAACTTCTTATTTTTACAGATACTTTTATAACATACTTTGCATTTTCCTGAACAAATTATGGGAAAAAAATGAAAATAATAAAATGCTATTTTAAATCAAGTATTAACACCAGGTTTTAAATTCATTTATTTCTTACTTGGATGTTTTTGAATTTGATTTGACGTAAATCAGTAAATCCAGTGTCCATATTTACATCCACTTTTTTCATACTGACCTTTTTCCCTGCATGAAAAGCGCTTTAGTTTAGCCATTGTGTGAGTGTTCAAACAAGACAGGGGTCTATACCAAATACCTTTAGGACCTTGAGGAGAGATTCCAGTTCCCACAGTAATTGGATCTGGGGGAGGTCTCAGAAAAACGGGAGCCATTATTATACTCCAGTCCTTTCCCAACTTCCAGAAGTTTCTTTTCCGGACTATAAAGTCTGCATTAAGCATTTGGAGTCAGGGGAAGCCGGTAGATCCGAGAGGCTGCAGAAGTTTTTGGGAGCTCTGAAAGGTGAGTAACGTATACCGTTACAGCTGTGAAAACAAACTTTGCATTTAGGCTTCATCAGAAGAATGAAGAATTCCAAAAATGTGTGGTATTCTATAGCATAATCCTTCATTTAAAATTAAAATTTAAAATAGATGCTTGTAAGAGACTTTGTAACTTTTTACGTTTTATTCAAAGGTGAAAAAATGCTTATATGGAGTTAAGTGCTTTGATTTACTGTGTTTGTGAGATGATTAAAAAAGGTTTTTGGCAGACACCACAGTTCCAAATGTTCTCCGTTGCTCCTTCAGGCTCTGGCATTTAGGCATAATAAAAGGTCATTCATTGAGAGGGTGCGGGGTATGGTGCTTTTTGCATGTCCGAAGGCAACATTTTGGGCCGTTCACTGGTAGATGGGTGTGGAAAAGCTGCCTGAAATCTGCTGTTCCCACACTAGTGTCAGAACTTCCTGCCATCCTGGCAATGCTGATTGGATAACGGTTTTCCAGCGTAAGATGACTCTGGGAGCCGTGAAATCTGTGTATGTGGCTGCACAGCTTTTTTCTGTGAGAAGTTATGTTAAAATATACTAGTAATATATAAATAATATATATATATATATATATATATATATATATATATATATATATATATATATATATATATATATACTGTTTAAAGGTTTTTGAAAGAAAATATATTTTAATTAAGCAAAGATTTATTAAATTGATCAAAAGTGACAGCAAAGACATTTATAAAATATTTCTATACCAAAAAAATGTTGTTCTATTCCACTTTATATTCAACAAATGCTGATAATAGGTTTCTCGAGTATCAAATCAGCATCTTAGAATGATTTCTGAAGGATCGTGGGATACTAAAGACTGGAGTAATGATGCTGAAAATTCAGCTTGGCCATTAGTTAATTAAAAATTTAGTTGTAATATTATTTCACAATATTACTGGTTTTACAGTATTTGTAATCAAATAAATGTAGCTTTGGTGAGCATAAGATACGTCTTTCAAAAACATTAACAAATCTAACTAAACCCAAACATTTGAATGGTAAACAGTTGAAACATATTTAAATATATATATATGTATATATATATATATATATATATATATATATATATATATATATATATATATATATATATATATATATATATATATAATTGCAACAATATATTTTTATGTTCAGCAAGGAATAAGGAAAAATAGCTTGATAAAGTTTAGAGAGGTTACAGCTGTGCACGTGGCAGTTATGTAACATTACTGCCTTAAATGTCTGTTGGATTTCTTTTAGCATAGCAGGCCTGTCATTAAAGGTCAAAAATTACAGCTCTAATATATCTTGGCACTACTCTTAGTTGTGTGGTCAGAAACTGAAACACAGCTCTACACATGAATAATACCATCTCATATTTATTTAAAAAAAACTGACTATGCTTTTCTACCTTTATAGGCTGTAAACCTACCACCTCTGAAATCATGTTGGTGTCAACCGTGGTTCTCCTGTCCTTACTGGCTACTGTGAGCGGGGAAAAGACCCTCAGCAGCCATGCCTCCATCCTGGCAGACAACAGCGCCAATTTGGCCTTCAACCTGTACCAAAACCTGGCAAAAGAGAAGAACATCGAGAACATCTTGATTTCCCCTGTGGTTGTGGCCTCTTCGTTGGGTTTGGTGGCTCTTGGAGGGAAATCCAACACTGCTTCTCAGGTCAAAACGGTCCTGAGCGCCACCACGGTGAAGGATGAGCAGCTGCACTCTGGGCTGTCGGAGCTTCTCACGGAGGTCAGTAACTCAACAGCACGTAACGTCACTTGGAAGATTAGCAACCGCCTGTATGGGCCCAGCTCTGTGAGCTTCGTCGATGACTTTCTGAAGAGAAGCAAGAAGCATTATAACTACGAGCACTCCAAAATAAACTTCCGTGACAAGCGCAGTGCGGTGAAGGCCATCAACGAATGGGCATCAAAGTCCACCGGAGGCAAGCTGCCTGAGGTGACCAAAGATGTGGAGAAGACAGATGGAGCCATGATCATCAATGCCATGTTTTATAAACGTAAGCCACTTTTGGACAGTTTTTGAAATAGCAAGCAGTTTTGTAGATTCTTTAACTAATGTGTGGCTCTGTTTTCTCTCCAGCACATTGGGATGAGCAGTTCCATCATAAGATGGTGGATAATCGTGGTTTCTTAGTGCATCGCTCCCACACTGTCTCTATACCCATGATGCATCGCACAGGTGAGGCTGTGGTTAAAGTAGATGTGATCCCTGAAACACAAAACAAGTGGTTCAATACCGAGGATTTTTGTTTGCTTGTTTTCATTAGAAATTAATAATTGGGACAGTAGTAGTGTTAATGTTTATAGATTTTTAGTGTATTCTTTAATGTTGTGTTCTTTACTTTTACTTCAGTTTTACTAGCATGCACTTTAGTCATTAAAAAGTACATTTTAATTCACAACAAATTACAAAATGAAACTAAATATTAAAGTAATTATTTTTAAATATCTCTTAAATTTAACCATTACTAAATATTGATAGATTTTAGTCTATTTATCTCAATGAAATGGCATGTCATTTTACACAACAAAAATAAAATAACAATTTAAATATTTATTTCATTCTAATTTCAGCAATATTTTATGCAGTTACAAAAATATATTAGTTTTTGTAATGACAAAATCCTATAAATTTAGTTGATATTTTGTCATCCTATATTCTTTCATTTTAAAGAATATATTTGTGTTTATATTAAAGGAACACTCCGCTATATTAAAAAAACCCTATAAACTCTGTAAAAAAAGAGTTTTACTCTAGGGGACTCTGGATATATAAAATATTTAGTTATATATTGTTTTTAAAAATATTTTTAATGTTACAAATTAATATGGAACGTACTTATGCTGGTAAGTCTATAAAATAATAATAATAAATTGTGTTCAAAACTGCTATTTGCCTTGGCAGGAAATGTTAGGCTTCCATCATTTGCCTTAACACATTTACATCATACGCTGTCTTTCAGGCATTTATGGCTTTTTTGACGACAAAACCAACAACCTCTTAGTTCTGGACATGGCACTGGCCCATAAGATGTCGTCTGTGGTGTTCATCATGCCATACCACGTAGAATCCCTGGAGAGAGTGGAGAAACTGTTGACACGTCAACAACTCGACACCTGGATCAGTAAAATGGAACAGAGTGCAGTTGCGGTGTCACTGCCTAAGGTCAGCCTGGAGGTCAGCCACAACCTGCAGGTACAGACCATCTGTCATTCCAGCGAGCTATTAAACTCTAAACTCACCTGGGAATTCGTAAACTAATGCAACGGCTTGCTTTCTTGCAGAAACATCTCGCCGAGCTGGGTCTGACCGAAGCTGTGGACAAGGCTAAAGCTGATCTGTCCAACATCTCAGGGAAGAAAGACCTCTATCTGTCCAACGTTTTCCATGCCTCCGCCATGGAGTGGGACACGGAGGGAAATCCACCCGATACTAGCATCTTCAGCAGCGACAAAATCAAGAACCCCAAACTCTTCTACGCTGACCATCCCTTCATCTTCCTGGTGAAGGACAAGAAAACAAACTCAATCCTTTTCATGGGCCGGCTGGTCCGACCGAAGGGTGATAAAATGAGGGATGAATTGTAATTCGGTAATTTAAATATGATTGTATTTGGTTAATGACTGTGTGTGTATGAAGATTTATGGATTTGTGTAAAAGGTACACCTGAGTTCGTTCAATTAGATCTGTGGACCACCATGTGCTATCCTTTACGTTTACTTTGAAAAGCGACATTTTTAGATGCCTCATGTTTTTTTGTTTTAAAAAATGCAAATGTACTTGACAAAGTATCGTAGATTTACACCTAAATCGGTTTCTGAGAAGCGCAGCATGCTTATATTAAGTATGATCTCCATGAAATTTTGCTATAAATCCACACGAACAGCATTTTTGCTCAGGGGTTTATCTTTTTCCTTTGCGTTTCGACTGCTGGAGCGCATAGCTCACTATGCTGAGTGTTTGATTTCTAAAAAGTCTGTGGATTTTGTTACACAAAGTGCCTGCGAGTTCACCACGCCATGCTGAAACATTCCTCTCAGAAGTGCACACTTGTGTCTGCACTGAATACTGTGTCTGCACTAGACAGCATGTGATATGAGCCCATGTCTGTACCATTTTAAAGCTTGTATTCACATTGTACCGAACACGGTTGCCTAAAAATGTTGGTTGTTCCTCGTTTTTTCAATAAAATCAGCATCACTGAGAGAGAACGTGTGTGGGTTTTTGTTTACGTTTGTACTTAGTCTTAGTCAGGTAAGACGCCATATTGAATGAATGTGGATGAAAACGAGGCTTTGAATGATAAACTAAACGTTTTTTTGTTTGTTTGGGATTTTTTTTTACAGTTCACCACCTTCAAACTGTTTAATCCACTGAACGTACTTAATTAAGTCTGTAACAGACTCGTTTTCATTTCTGACAAAACTTTCATTTGGCGGGACCCTTACTGGTGCATTCCAATTTTTCCACCCCAAGATTTTTTTATATGAATTATGCCACGCTGGCTTTGTTTGTGGCATATACAAAACTTGACACTTTCTGCACAAAGCTCTGGCGACCTCTAGCGTGATCCTCTGAAACGGATCAACATTTACCGATAAGAGAACGGAAAGCAACGATGATCTGGATTTAAATGCTTAGAAAAAAAAATCGGTTCCGCCGCACACAGAAAGTTACTTATCGTTCCTTTATCAAGTTTATGGCGAGCCTTTCTATTTAAAAAAAAAAACTGGTTTGTCTGTATTTTCAAACACATGAACTCTAGTTATCTGATTGTGTGCAACTCTACGCCCATGTTTTACTTTCAACCCACAAAAAACGACAGATGTCGAGATAAAACACGTGGCATAAAAGCTGAAAAAAATAGACATCGTAGTAATATTCAATAAAAACAGCTAAACAATAATATTACAATACGAACAAGGAAAACAATTATGTGGCATATTATTAAACTATTTGAATAATTTAATGCAAACTGTAATGCTAAACGTAATGGCCAATGTCTTTTCTCAGTTTACGTAAGGTAAAATGCTTTCGAACCATGTTTCATTATATGTATATGTTTGATGCATTTGTACAGCATTACGCAGCGCTTACAATGTGCTCCAAACTAGAGCAACGATAACTTCGTTATATTTAGTTACAGAAGGCTATTGTTTTGCAGCGCGACTGTTATCGCACGTACGCCCATTCAGATTGGATGGAGCTCTGAATCCGTTACCGTGCGGGCAACTCCTCCCTCCGCCTGTCAGACCTATCTGATCTCCCTCTCATCATGGCTCCGGCGGCGGACAGGCCGGGCTACTGGGGAACACCGACCTCAACTCTCGACTGGTGCGAGGAGAATTATGTGGTCTCGTATTACATCGCAGAATTTTGTAAGTACGTTTGAACGGCGGGCGTGCGTTCGGCACACGAGGTCCATTGTCGTGTAGAACGGTAAACACGGATGTTAAAAACGGGAGAGAGGAACGTTGTCGAACCCTGCCTACTATGAGAAGACGCGATACGGAATATTCATGAGGCGGTCGTTCGCTATTGGACGATTGCGAGGCATCGTCAGCACAGCGTCGTTATTATTCATAAGAAGGATTACTCCATTGGATGGGTTCGAAGCAGCGTCAAAGCGACGTAATTAATATTAAAAAGCCACGCCTTGTTCATAGCGAAGTTGCAAATCAACGTCAGCGTAACCTAATTTAAATTCATAAGCGTTAGCCATAGTAGGATTCGTAATTTGGCAGCAGAGGCCAGCGACCCTCTGTCCGCGTTGAACTCGTACCTTAAAGCTCAATAACAAATAAGGAATTCAAACAAATGACCGGAAGGAAAATGAATGAAATTGTGTGGGGCAATATTTAGGGAGGAGCTCGTGCCGCCGATACTGATTTTCAGCGAAACCATTCTTTATATCCCACCACATAGATGTTTTCTTTCGTTCTTTAATTTGCTTTAAGTGTAAACTGACTGTGAGTGCATGGTCTTAAAACGTGAGCGGTAACTCGAATCAGAGTTGCTAGAATGAAGCTAAGTCAATTTAACGTGGTTATGAAGAACTAATAGTGTAACCAGCAACACAACTTGTAACGCTAGTGTAAATATGCATGCCAGATTGATTGAAGCTGCATATTTGATAACTCTACTCATACTTACTATAACACTATTGTGTTCCAATAGCACACTTTCCGCTGACAAAAAAAACATGTTTTTAAAACCAGCTGAAGATGGTTTGCAGGTCTTGGCTGGCACAGTGGTCTGATCAACCGAAAAGTAGATGGTGAATAATACAAATGTAAAGCAACATTCTAAGTGAAAACGTAAAAATGCGACAACTGTCTAAAATTCATCTGAATAATTATATTACGGTCCTAATATTCAAGGAAAAACTGCAATATTCCCAAATATGGATTCAAATTGTGATGCGAACAATTAGATTTGTAACCAAAATGAAGAATACATAGGTTTGTTTTCATTTTCATTGTTGGTTTGCTTCTTTCAGGAATACTCATTAACTTAGCAACACTTAATATAATAGCAATCTGCATTACACTTAATGTAATCAGAATAAGAAATATGAGTGGAAACGTAATGAAGGAATGAAAAGAAAACAGCATTAAACACTAAGATGGTTTTCTGATCCAGTTGGTCCTCCAACGTGATCAGCCACACATTACCCAAAGCCACTGTATGTGTGGTACTATACACATTAAAAAAACCATCAGTATATTTTTGTTTTAGATATTTTTGATTACCATATTGGGAACTTTAGTTTGACTGCTGATTATATACCATGCATGACATATGGAAGGACACGGTGTACATAGCCATTACAACTCCATGTTGTTTGCTGAAGTAGATTTCAGATCTCTGATAAGTTGGTCAAAGGGCACAAAGCGATATTAGAGCTCGAATTCCTGCTGTAATAGAGTTTTAGGATAGCTGTGTGCGATATAAGAACCGAAGAGTCAGGTTATTTGAGCTTCATCTTAAAAACATAAATTACACACAGTCAAATTCAAACATAAGTTTAATCGCTGCTAGAATCAACGGGAATTTCATTGCCATTGAGATTAGAGGGGCCTTTGCTGTCCAGCGAGAACCTATTGCTTTGTGAAGGAATGTGCCATGTTCAGTATGACGAGCCGTATATCCAAACAGTGAAACAATAGGCCCGTACACACCGCGTTAGGGCTTTCTAGCATAAGTTTAGTTTTCTTGGACTCAGCAAAGAGGGACAATAGCGCTCTGACAGCTGGTGGTGGTGCTAAGAAGCCAGTTTATAGTTTGTTCATATTCATTCAAGCGGAAGCTCAGGGCAGTTTTTACTATTACCATTCATTATCATCCAATAACTTATAAATATGACTTATAAATTAATAGTATTCAGCTTCGGTAGAAACGTATCGAGCCTCAGGTTGTCCTGAGTTTTTTCATCAGGTTTGGAGGCATGTAGCATTACATGAATTGCTCACCAAAAGATCCTCTCCAGTGAATGGGTGCCGTCAGATGTGTGTGGAACTGGAGTGGTGTGGATTTTTTTTATCAGCTGTTTGGACTCAGAGTTCATTTTCATTAAATAAACCCATTGTTTTATGCTTTCTCTAGGGAATACCGTCAGTAACCTGATAATGATCCTACCTCCCATTTATGGAGCCATTCAGACATGCAAAGATGGTTTGGAAGTACGCTATGTGTGGTCCTTTTTAGGACTTGCTGGTAAAGTATCTTTCACATGACTTCAATGAACTCAAACCTCATTTCTTAGGAAGTGACCTTTCACCCAGTTATTCAAGACCATTCTCAGAAATAAAAATATACCGTTTTTTTTGTCGTCTCTCTTTTCTCAACAGCCGTAGGCATTGGCTCATGGAGCTTCCACATGACACTACAGTATGAAATGCAGGTGAGCTTGACTTTTCTTCAGCCTTTCAAATTGTGCATCTTGCTCCCAAGCACATTAAAAGCTTATTTTCACTTTCATTTTCATAGCCACAAAGCTGCTTTTCTAATGGTACATCCCTAAATTAGTTCACAAGCCTCTGGATTGTCTTTTGCTTTTAGTTACTGGATGAGCTGCCGATGATCTACAGCTGCTGCGTGTTTGTTTACTGTCTGTAAGTTAATTCTTACACGTCTGTCCGCCTTTACCTTTGACTCTGAACACTCATCATAAGCTTAATCAGGATCAGATTCTGTATGTACAGAAAATACATATATTTTTTTCAAAAGTTCGTGTTTGAAGTCTGTGCTCGCCAAGGCTGCATTAATTTGAATTAAATTTAAATACAGCAAATCAGTAACGTTTTGAATTATTTTTAGTTACAGTTATTAGTTTATTTAATAAATAGTTTTTTTGTTTGTAAATTAGAAATGTCTTTACTGTTTGATCAATTTAATGCATTCTTGTTAAATAAAATGTTAATTTCTGCCACAAAAAAAAGAATGTCCCCCAAATGTTTAAAAGGTAGCACATGATTGTGAATCATTTGCTCTGGATGTTTTTCCTCAATCTAAATGCATATCTGACATATTACAGATATGAGTGCTTCAAGCAAGAGCGTGCCGTTAACTATTTGTCAATTACACTTTTGCTGACCTTCAGTATTATTGTTAGTGTGGTAAGTTTTTTTTTCTTTACTGTAATTTTGTAAAAATGTTACTCTTTTTGAAATCATACGAATTTGAAATAAAACATTAATATTTCTTAACATGACATCTGTATTTTTTAGAACTGTTGAGGAATTTTTTTTTTCTTTATTTGCATTTGTATTAGCTTTTATAAAGCAGAAAGCTTCCATAAAGTGATTTTATTGCTTTACATAAAAATGCTCAAAGTAAAAATAAGAATGGGGGAAAAAAATGATTATTGATATACTGTCAAATAAATAAATATATAAAATAAATAAAATCCCATATTTTGAATGCAGGCCAAATCCCCACTCATTATGTGTAGTGTATATTATTGATATTTTCTTCCTCCATGCTCACGAAGTGCATTTTATTTATCTTTTTCAGATTTACCTAATATGGAAGGAGCCTGTTTTTCATCAGGTGAGGCCTAACTGATTTAATGCTGCATTACGAGCCTCGCTTTTTCGGTTTATCCTACATATCCTACATTTATCCCGTGTTGTGTCAAAACAGTTTCTGCAGACAGTATTTGTTGTCTGTTTCTGTTGTTGAAAAGCATGGCAGTAGGGTGTGACTCTGTTCATGCTCAGGGTATTGAATGTCTATAAACACAATGCTGTGATCTCTTCGTTCAATACGACCGGCACAACACTGTCATGTAAAGCGAAATTATATCGTATTGTTTATATAGCAGATGGTGCTAAATGCACAGGTTAACAATGATTTTATCATTTCCCCCAGGTCATGTATGCCGTACTAGTGGCTTTCCTGGTGATCCGCTCTGTTTTCATAGTCACCTGGTGAGTGAATTAATCTTTATATCTGTATTCACTGCACTTGAAGCTTGTTTTACTTTCTATGAAGTGACTGTTTAGCAAATAAAAAGGGTGTGACTTTATTTTATCCTTTGGGAACGGTAGCTTTGGTAGGCAAAAGTATTGTACCCATTAATTTTCCCATAGTAATTCAGAAAAAGTCTTTGTTAAATTGTTATAAATAAACCAAACCAACCAGCTATGAGGTAGATCATAAACATTGTGTTGGCGGAGACTTGTTTGCAGAATGATGTGTTAGGTAGTTTTTAAGCACGATTATTTAAAAAATGTTTTTTGATGTAGCATGTTTTGACAGCTTTAAGTAAAGCGAATATCGTTGGTTAAAGTGATACTCCACCTCAAAATGAATTTAGTCGGACCTCAATTTAAGATACATTTTGAAATTTGATGAAAACTGGGAGGCTTGGGACTGTCCCATCGACTTTCAAGAATTAGAAAAGTGCCAGCAGAGGGTAGAATCTGTATTTTATTGAGTGATGAAAGCACTTTGTACGCAAAGAAAATAAAACAAATTGTGTTCCGTACCAGAATGTTGCCAGATCTGAATGTGAGTTTGCTAAAACAATGCCTATATTAATGTGTATCATGATTAATGCATTATCTGTACGAAAGTAAATAAGTGTGTTAACATCTTGTCTGTGCTTTTCAGGGTGTACCCATGGCTCAGAGCCCTCGGCTTTACATCGTTAAGCGTCTTCCTGTTGGGATTTGTATTATGGAACATCGATAATATTTTCTGTGACTCTCTAGGTAGATCTACATTTACATTACATTGCGTTTTTGCATTTAGCGTCATTTAAATGTTAGTCGGCCAAGGTAACATTTAAGTGATAAATGAAAAAAATATTTTATCTGTTAATTTTCAAAATCAACTTGTAATGTGGTTAAACGTTTTAAATAACTGAAATATGCATGAATAATACACACGCATATATTCCCAAATATTAGAATACTTTGCAGATTTGTATAAGCTAAATCACTGTGGTTTTGGTTTAGAGCCACACGGCAGCGGCTGCCCCCTGTGGTCGGAGCGGTTACGCAGCTTCATGCCTGGTGGCACATCCTAACAGGCCTGGGGTCATATTTACACATACTCCTCAGGTACATAATTATGAAACAGGAAGTCGCTTAAATGCATGATGCATGATGCATGTTGCATAAGCTTACAATTTTTTCTTTTTTGTGCCACAGCCTTCAGATTCGCTCGACCTACCTCAAGCACAGACCAAAAGTGAAGTTTTTATGTGGCGTTTGGCCGATGCTGCACATCGAATCTCAGAAGACGAGTTGAAAGGGACCCGAGAAGAGGAAGATGGACCAATCACAGACCTCAGACAGACAGAGGTCCAGCCAATGAGCTTCAACGGCAGCAGGAAGTGACCAGCGGCTGTCGGTTTGGTTCCCCCGGTTCCCTCGTTCTCCTTCTCGCTCCGTTTGCCAAGTGCATTACTGAGAAAGCTGCCAGACGAAGGAAAGCTTTTGTCTTCATTATAGGTTAGACGCGAGGTTTGTGGTTTTGTGATTTTGCACACCTTAATATGTATAAAAATTGTATAAATCAGAGGGTCTAATTAGCGAGAAAGAAGCGGCCAAAACTAGGATTAGGTTCCAGCTGGTATTTCTTTGTTGCCTTCATGAGGGAAACTAATATAGCTCTGAGGATCATATCTAGTCAGTTCTGCATCTCATATATTTTACTTGAACTTAATGTAGATTATGCAAAATTTTACTTATCTCTACATTTTTTGAGATTATGAAGGTCAAATTAAGCAGATCAGAAAAATGAATGAGTGTTAATAAATTGGGAGTAAAGTATCTTTTTCCAGAAGATAGGGATGGGATATTACTGCTAGACATTTTACTGTAATAATGGTCATTGTGTTCATTGTGTTTCAGAGATACAGTAGCATGTTACATAATCGTTTCCATGTTACACATATAGCATTATTAATTACAGTAGAGCAGATTAACAAAAGTCACGAATTGCTCTGCAAAGTGACTCGCCCAGAAAGCCACACGAATCAGCGTTTTTTTTAACAAATTGTTCATTTAACGACTCTTAAAGATTGTCAAGATTCCTGTGTTTTAAACAAATCAGTTAAATGAGTGACTCAAGCCCAAACTGATTTAAGGACAAACCAGAAATTATAGCTGTAAAAAAAAAGAACTAGTTAAGTGTGATTGTGCCCTTCAAACATTTCAAGCCCCTCGTGTCACCAATATGTAACTGAATTAAATTGAATTTAATCTCATTTTAGGTAAACTAATTACGAATATAGTGTTTAATACGAGCATTTTATGAAGGAATTATTATGAGTGCTAATTTACATTGAGCTAAGATACTCAAATACTGTTACTCAGTTAAGAGTAAATGCATTAAAAACATTATTATTATTTGTAAATTAATGTTTCATAAGCTAGATAGGCATATCCATTATATTCTCCTCTCTAATATTGACTACTTGAACTGCCACTGGCTGCGCTTGCGGTCAAAAAAACGACACTGAACTGTGGTTACGTATGAAGACATGTAGGCTATTAATATTGATTAGTCATTTGTTTTTTGTATTGTGCCAAGTTAATGGTTCAACGAGAACACAATCATCTCTATGCGAAGCACAGTGGATCAAAATAAAATCGTACATTTTCCGGTGAGATGTGAGGCACAATGTTTAAACGATAAACCGATAAAGCTTCGGTTGGAGTTGGGTATGTACCACTGAGGGTGCCTTACATTAAACTGTAGTTTATTCCTTGTTGCCTTGATGTCAATTATATTAAATAACTACGATTGACCAATTCTATCACATATCTACTGATTCAAATAAAAGCAAGAGGTCAAGCTACAGCGAAATTACTGCCACTATCACAGCAGTTTAGTGCCTAAATCCACTGACTCAGTTGTGTAGATAACAGGCAATACATTTTTGGACCTCTAAACCTGACTGCTTATGACTGCAATGGTGAGTTATAATAATGGAATATTGTGGCTAACCTTCCCAGCATTGTCCTGTAAAGGCTGTGTAACGATTTATGTATGTTTTGTGTGTTTTGTGGTTTCTTTTTTTGGCTCATTAAAATCTATGTTGCCAAAACATCAAACCTGGTTTTAATTTAACTCGTTTGTCTGTGAGCAAAACATTTCATATTCATACGCAACGTTCCTATTTTTGAACGATTGTGCTGGAAGGTTGACAGCTTTAAAAAATGGTTTAAAAATAATTTTTAACACTGTCCTATCATCTAAAACCCAACTTAACCTAATCTTAAGCATGTTTCAATAATATACAGTGACATTAGTTTTAATTATAGGCTATAGACATAGCTTTAGCAATTCAACAAACTAATGTACCGTATTAAATACAATAAAAACATCTGTTTTAATTCCACAAATTCTTCATTTGTAAAGTTGTTCATTCACGAAAGCTGTCACATTAGTGATATTCGTTCAGTGTTTATGCAAAAATGTGAAAACGCATGTGTGCTAGAACTACATTAACGATTAATGGGTTAAGCTTGGAATTGGTAAAACACATGTAGCCACCGTGAAAACAATGGCGGTATCGGTGTTGTAACAGTAGAGGGAGACTGAACTCCATCCCGCGCAGCTGTCACTGAGTCATTCAGTGAGTCATTTCCCGCCTCGGACGCTCAGGTAAGCCTGGGAATTCTTCACAACGTCAGAGGTTTCAGGTGAACACTCGTTTTCAGCTGCTTCTGACTGCACAAAAATGGGAAACCCCCTTGCCATCATCAGGATGCACCTAAACCTGACACGAGACAGCTGTGTGTTCACATCTAGTTAGAATAACATTTAAATCACAGTTCGTACGTTACATTTAGTTTTTTGTCACACCGACTATTTAAGTGACCCGCAAAAACGCTATTAAAAGTATAGTGAAAACTGAATAAAAAGTTAAAGCGCACATTTTCCACTCAGTATATTCACATTGCGTTGTTTGTCGTGTTATTTGACAATTAAACTGGGTAAATATGTGTTTAATTTAGGCCACTTTTAATAAAGACTGGTCATAACCTAACATAGTCTTAAAGCTGAGTAAATATAATTTAAATGACATAAACTATTAAATACAATGAACTATTGTCTCAGTCGAATATTACAAATGTGGTGAAGGGTGAATATTTAATTTAAATAATATAGGAAGTTTTTAAACAACTGCGAACACCTTAACAGCCATCATAGCAATGCTTAAAATGTAACAAAATAATAATAAAAAAAGAACAATTTCCCAGTCACCTCTATGGCAAAAAGTGCTACAACCCCTAAATAAGGAGGAGGCATAATGAGAATAGTAATGCACACACTTTATATGCCTGAAATATTTGAGCATATCAAAATCTAGACTATGCCTATATTGTGAAATGTAATAAATCAGAACCAAAAACCAGAATCAAAGCCAGCCAGTTGAGATGGAAGCATTTAATTTTAACAAGAGGGATCCCTATTGGGAATAGCCATGTTGTAAATACAAAAATTCCCTGACTACATCCTGAACCGGCAGCATTATGTGTTTGTAACACTATTGATAGTAGA
Organism: Puntigrus tetrazona; assembly: GCF_018831695.1. NCBI lineage: Eukaryota > Metazoa > Chordata > Actinopteri > Cypriniformes > Cyprinidae > Puntigrus > Puntigrus tetrazona. The sequence goes on from NW_025047682.1 coordinate 977,824, forward strand.
ACAGCAGATAAGTGCTGCCAGATTCTGTGGGCAAAGGAAGTGGTGACAGCCTCATTTAGATGAGCTGTATATTTTCCCTGAGATTAGACAATCAGTGACGGCTGAGAGCATCGGTGTTTGATTTATTCTTTAGAGTCCCTGAGTCATCTGACATACGTCTAATAAACAGCCGTGACTCTCAGCTCACCATGAGGTTTGGGGAGAAAACTGCACAACACGTTATGGTGAAATGTCTTACTTGCAGCATGCAGTGGTGACATCCAGTTCTTTGTGGCTTACAGGAGTTCTGCAGCTGTAGATGCCATGCGGGCTTGCCTATATCACTCCATCTACATCATTAGGTATTTATATGGTTAACTAAATTTGTAGAGACATGATGTCATCAGAATGATTAATTTTCTATTCCCAAATCAGATTTACAGGCCAAAGTCAACAGTATCAAGTGTCGTCTTTACACTGCAAAAGCAACATGTATCCACAGATCCACTGGCATTGAGACAAATGTAAAAGTGTTAAACATATAAACATTTTATTTCTGTTTTAACAAAATACATCTTTCATTATAAACCAAAACATGCACAGAGGTGGCATTTTTATATTTAAATTATATTTAGATTTATTTAAAGAGAAAAGCATATTGAGTGTTTAAGAGTCTGAGACAGAAGCAGATGTGGACCGAATTAAAACACAATATATTAAGGTGTTGGGTTTTCAAAGTCTTTCATCTGACAGGTGTTTCCAAAAAAAACAAAAGTTATATGGTTTAATGGATGTTTTTGTCCTTTTTGCTTAAAAGTACAATTTTACTACAATGTTTTGGTCCCTTAAGGTGAAAGAAGAAATATTCTTGATCTTCTAAAATACATATGTATGGTACTATGGACCGCTTTAATGGCTAAAATATTTCTAAATTGAATTGCATGCATTTGATTTGAACAAGTAACTTATTTTCTCGATGTCTTAACATTTTAAACAATCAACATGACCAGGAGTAACAGTATGATTTTTTTTACCCTGAATTATGTAAAAAAAGCATACAATTTTCCAAAATAATTCGGTATAGTAAGGAAATGCAACTTGTCACGAATCTTACACCCCTGCCCTATTTACAGACGTAATATCTACTTTTATAGCACTGATTTATGATATTATAAACTTTAATGCTTTCATATTTCATTTTGATAGTGTGTTTAATAAATAGTTGTAGACTGACTATAGTGAAAATGCCAAAACTTTTTTACAAAGAGAAACAGACATGTTCCTGCACATTGAGAGATTTTTCACTGTGCGCTTTCAGCTATCTTAAAGAATAAAAAGAAGAAAATAAAAAAACGAGAGCTCCTCCTGCACCCCAAAACACCACAGGGCTGAATCTTTACATGCATGTTTTGGTTTAAACTTTTGGATAGTTTACGTACCGTAACATGTAATCAATGCTAAAATACCTGTGTGCTGCTTGTTTTGACTTGAGTGTGCATTTAAATCAGGCGGTCTGTTTCACGTCTGGATGTGAGGAGAGTTATACCCGTACATAAACCCCTTGGTTGAGTTCACGGCGGACATGGGGAACCTCTGGCTGGGCCTGTTCACGCTGCTGCAGCCTGCTGTTCTGTGCGGCTCCCCGCTGCCGTCTCCAGGACTGTCCGATCGAGGTGACCTGGAGTTTGCAGAGGTAATTAAAGATCCTCAAGATAATCAAATATAGCTGTAAAATACAAAACATCTGAATAGCGCTTGCCTGTGCAAAACTCCACCACAGTGCTAGGGTCTTATGAACATTTGCCAGCATTGATATCCAGATGTTTTTGGGTGTTTGCATGTCACTCCTTCGAGTTAAAATGATTGTTTTCTTATTTTTGCATGAAGTAACAAATTACACATGTTAATAAGTTCTGAAAACTTAATATTTCAGTTTTGAGAGTCCCCGACAACAGATCATGAAACATTGTCATTTTCTTATAATGTGCATTTATTTTTACCTTGTTTGTTGAACGACTTCCAAACGATTCGTTCAACGATTCTTTTTTTCCGAACCGGTGACTGGTCGATTTGACGTCTAAATGAGGATTCAGATACTCTTCGGGACACAACAACTTTATACACAGAGCGCTTTCAGTTTTTAAACTTTGCCGGATGCTTTCATTCGCTTCCAGCTGTTCTCTTCCAGCTGTAGAAAAAAAACGCGTGCGCTGTATATGCAAGAAGCTGTATATGATGTCGCACGACGTTTCAAAACATGTTACATTGTTTGCGACTTCTTCACGCTTCACCACAGCATCCTTACACACTTAGGGAAGTCGCTAGTCTCTGGGAACTTCCCCTTATTCAAGTCTACGTGAACAGCTACAACATCTGTTTCACTGTGTGTGAAAATTCTGAAGCGGTGGTTTTGCGTAAACTCATTGAGTTTGTGATAATGGCGACTTTTTATGGGTGTGTACAATTGCACAAAGAGCATGATTCAAAATGCACTGATGAAGTAATACAGCGCACGCGTTAGCATGGGCAGACTACCAAAGTTTTAAAATTGTTTTTAAGTCTATACATTCAGTTTGGCTGAAGGATACGTTTTCTCAGTATAAAGTAAAAGTGGTGGCTGTGTGTGTGTGTGTGTGTGTGTGTGTGTGTTTTTCCCTTCCTGCGGTGGAATTCTTTAAACAATTATAGTAAACATCCCTCTGGGCAATTGATTTGCAATAGTGAGATTACGTCACTTTAACTTCGGGAATCCACAAAAGCCAAATGTACCTCAGCCAAACCATAAAAATCATAACCAGACTTGTCCGTAGCAATTTTTTTATATAGTAAATTTACCATTACCAAGTCAGACGAAATATGTTGGGAAAAAAAAAACTATAGTATTTTATATTAAATAAACTATAGAAAATTGTGTAAAACTATTACTGTACTACTGTACAATCTATTACAATTTAGCAATTCATTATTCATATTTAAAGCAATCGTTCACGCGAATCATTAATTAAATTTGCTGAAAATGTACTCGCCGTTATAAGTACCAAGATGCAGATAAGTTTGTTTCTTCATCCAAACAGATTGGGAGAAATTTTGCATTATAACATACAAGCTTATCAATATAAAAGCATCCATTGATGTCTTGTGAAGTGAAAAACTGTGTTTGTAAGACACAAATCCATCAAGGGGTTTTAACTTTAAATTGAAGGTTCGAACCAAAATAAACCAGTATTAAAAAGTATTTTACAGTATGCTTTAGAGTACATTGACAAAGTTCATTAAAAAAATTATATACTGAAGGAAAATTTACTATAGTGTGCTAAGCGTACTTCAGCTTTGTGGGACACCCTATTTTACACAACAATAGAAATACTTCATAGTAGCTTATGGATTCGAATCAGTGAAATTTCCTAATTGGTTTAAAATGAAACAATTAATTCGAAGTTCGTTCAGGTTTTTTTCCTTCAGTTCTTCATGCATATTACAGCATTATGCCAATAGGTGGCAACTCATATAGTTACACAAACACATAAACATAGGGCCATCATATCACAAACAATTCTTTAAAAAAACACTGAATTCCCGTTTATATTGCCTTTAATTAAAATATGCATCATACGCAAGTCAAATCTACAATTTTGTGATATGTTGTTAAATGATTTATTTACTTTAAAAGATTGATTTGCTCACTTCGGTTTTATTGGATTTTATGCAGTGACCGCAGTGTTCTGTGTCTGTTTACTGAAATCGGTTCGGATGAAACAGGTTTACCTGGAAAAATTCTACAACTATAAGCCTGTAACTGGCCGACGGGAGCGTGCGGCAGAGCCTGACTCATTCAGGGTCAAACTGAGGCAGATGCAGCACTTCTTTGGCTTGGAAGAGAGCGGAGATGTGGATCCGCAGACCGTAGCGGCTATGAGAAGAGCTCGCTGTGGTCTCTCTGACGTAGAGCCGTTCAGAAAGACGATGAGATGGACAAACAGAACTCTGACATACAGGTGAGGTTCACGCAGATTGCTCTCGAGAGCAAGAGACACGGAGTTACGGCTCACATTCTCACGTCTCTGTGCTCAGAATCTCCAGACTCAGCTCAAAGTTGACCGCTGCACAGGTCAGGACAGCCTTCAGACAGGCATGGAAACTCTGGGCTCAAGCGGTGCCTTTGAAATTCCGCAGACAGAGAAGGTGTGACGCAGACATCGTCATTTCCTTCAATAACAAAGGTGTGGGAAGAAAAGCTGACCTTTGAAATGATAGAACTGAGTAATAGTCATACTCTATTGTGTGTGTGTGTGTGTGTGTGTGTGTGTGTGTGTTTCAGGGAGTGAACCATAATTTATGAGTGATCATCACAGTTAATAGTACTACTGTAAAATAATAAATCATTAATGTGCAATTGCCTTCAAAACATTAAAGCTTTCAGAATATTTTTGTCATTTAGTCACAATGGTGATAATAATTCATAATAAAACATTATACTATATATACATACACACACACACAACAAATATAAATATAAACATTTAAATCTTTTCAAAATATATACAGAATGTGTGTATTTAGGGATAAATATACAGCACACACACATTTCAATCGTTTGACAGCACTATTATATATATATATATATATATATATATATATATATATATATATATATATATATGTGTGTATGTGTGTGTGTGTGTGTGTGAGTTTGTGTGTGTCTGTGCATATTTAATTTTTAATTATAATGCATAAATACTGCAAAAAACTTTATAGAAAAGTAGCTGAAACTCTTTATAAGCAAAACAATAATAAATTCCTTCTTTATCATTTTAAACAATCACATATAATTATTTCATTATGACTAGAAGTAAAAGTATGATTTTCTTCCAGAATTATGTAAAAAAAAATAAAATCCAAAATAATTCGGTATAGTAAGGAAATGCAATTTATCACGAACATAATATCTACTTTTATAGCACTGATTTATGGTATTGTAAACTTTAATGCTGTCATATTTTATTTCGAAGTTTGATGAAATAGCTAGACTAATTATAGTGAAAAGACAAACACTTTTCAAATGCCAAAACTTTTTTACAAAGAGAAACAGACATGTTTCTGCACATTGTGTGTTGAGAGATTTGTCACTGTGTTTTTAGGTGATAAATATACAGTACACGCACACATAATATATAAACTAAAACATTTTTTATGTGATTAATCATTTGACAGCACTATATGTATTACAGTACTACTATGTGTGTGTGTGTATGTGTGTACATGTGCATATTTAATTTGTAATACTGCAAAAAACCTTAAAGAAAAGTAAATGAAACTCTTTATAAGTAAAACAATAGTAAATTCCTTTATATATATATATATATATATATATATATATATATATATATATATATATATATATATATATATATATATACTGTATATTTATATGAGACTTTTTATTTTTATTTATACTATATAATATTGAGTGATTATTATAAATGTTTTTCTTGAAAAAATGCAATTCATTGTGTGTTTGTATATGTATTTATAATTTTTTATCACTAATGTGTGGCGCTTATGTAGATCATGAAGATGGGTCACCGTTCGATGGTGAGGGAGGTATCCTGGCGCATGCTTTCTTCCCCGGACCAGGCATTGGTGGAGATGTGCACTTCGATGATGAGGAGGCCTGGACAACAGATAGCAAGGGTAAAAAAGAAGAAGACAGTCGCAACAGTTTTTGTTCACTAATGGCTGTAAAGGTATAATGCTTATTCATACTTACATTACAGGAGAGCTATACCTTAAAAACCCCGAATGAAGGGTTTCTGCTCCATGAATACATACTTAAAATGTTTTCTGTGCTGAAGTGACATAACACATGATAGATGATGATACCTATGCACCTCTTGAAGGCTGTAACCTCCTTGCTGTGGCGGTGCATGAGTTCGGACACGCTCTCGGCCTTCAACATTCATCAGATCCTGGAGCCATCATGTTCCCAGCCTATAATTTTGGCTTGCACACTGTTTTGCAACTGTCTTTCCAGGACGTCAAAGATATACAGGAAATTTATGGTATGGTATGTCCATGAATATTCTAACTAATCATCTCTAGTTTCTCTAGCTTCAGTGGGTAAACTTTTATTTTTAGCTATGTAGGTGCAAGTTTGATTGTACATAGGTAACTAGAATTAAATAAAATGCATAATTATTCAATGACAGGACTTAATAATGTAATATTTTTTCTTGCACAAAACTGTTTTGATTGAATAAAAATTAATGTATACTAATTATAAAAAATGAGTTGAATGGAATTAAATTGACATGAAACTGAATTGATTCTCTAGAATGAATCAGACTTAGCAATGTTTTTTAATTAATTCAAAGGATTCGTTTACCCAGTGTTATGAATGAGTCATTGAATCACTCAACCGATTCTATTAGTCAAAAAGACCTCACGCTTCTTCTTCTTATTATTACGTTTAACTTATATAAAAGCTATATAAAAATAGAATAAATAAATATAACATCATGTGTACTTTGCACTAACTAGATTAAGTTAACAAAGATGAATCAGTGCATGCATGGAAGTGAACCAGAGCGATTCATCCATTAAAAGATTCATTCAAAAAATGAACAAACACCGGTGTACAGGAGAGAGCGTGTGTTATTCTCTCATATGTTAAATAAAGCGATAACATTTTGTTTTTACATCTCTAGCTCCTTGATAAGAATAGCTACACAGAAAACGATGAAAAAGTAGCGCAGTGGAATGGAAAAACTCATTCTTTGGGAACCAACACTGCCTACCCTGTGTTTTTCTGTTAAAGGTAAAAGGAAAATCAGTCTGGACAGACTACCTCCGAAAACACCGGATAAATGTGATCCGAGGCTCTCATTCGACGCCGTCACTGGCATGCAACAGGAGCTGGTTTTCTTTAGAGACAGGTAGTCTGGAGCCGTGCGTACACTGAGTCATAGCTGCACTGCAGTATCTGACCATACTCCTGTTACAGGTTTATGTGGCGGGTACATCCCAGCTTTGAGCAAATAGGAATCACACTAATAACCAGTTTGTGGCCTGACCTCCCAGCTCACATAGATGCTGCCTACGAGAACGCAAACAGAAACAGCATGCTAGTTTTCAAAGGTGAGGCTTTCTCGACCCCACGGCATCATAAAAATAACGTAATAGTTTCAGTGTCGTATATCTCGCTCAGGCTCTCAGTACTGGGAGGTGAGCTCTCTCCAGGTAAAGCGTGGCTATCCGAGGAACATCTCGGAATTTGGATTCCCGTCCACTGTTAAGAGCATCGACGCAGCTTTGTATTTCCGGGAAACACATCTCACAGATTTCTTCACTGGTGGAGAATGCTGGAGGCACGAATAACTTAATAAAATCTCGCTCGCAGTTATTTAGCCAAGTTTGCATTTTTCTCTGAAGGAAGTGCTTTTGTTTTCTGCCGTGTGAAGGTTTGATGAAGATGCAGGGAGGATAGTGGAAGGTTTTCCCAAACCTATCGCACACGAATGGCCAGGAGTTGAGTCTCCCGTGGATGCTGCCGTAGCTCATGATGGTCGGTATCACCTGTGAAAAATAATCCTACACAAGTTCACTTTTAATATTGATATATGTTTCATATACAGATGTAATTAGCAGTTTTAAGTGTACTGCCCAATGAGGTTTTTTTAATTTATAGAGTAGATACAATTTTTAGAACGATTTTTGTGTATACTTTTGTTACTAAAACATAAAAATAAGAAAATGTGATATTGAAAAGAATTATATATCATTATTATCATTAGTATTTTTCATAATACAACATAGTAAAACCTTCTGTAATCTTGATTATAATAAATAATAAACATAATAAATATTATTTGCAGTAGAGCACGATAGCAAAACATTATACATTAATTTATTACTATTTTTAACATTGTCTTTTCCACCAGCACTTTTCTATTACTACTCTATCCCTTCATGTCTTAATATCAATAAATTGATTTTGTTTTGTTTAACTGGAAAATTAAATAAAATGCTTGTTTAAATAAACATGGGTTTATTTTTCATATCATTCCGTTAATTTAATATAGAATTTAAATGTAACCAAACATTGCACAATTAAATCAAATGAAAGCTATAGTTTTTATGCTTTGGACTAAAATAATTTTCTTTATCACTGTCTAGGAAATATTTACTTCTTCGTGGGACCTCAGCAGCTGGAATTCAACCCTAAAATTAGACAAGTAACGAAGACAGCGGCTGCAAACACGTGGCTTCAGTGCCGAGAAATTAAAAGCAGTTGATCAGTAACACACCATTTATGGTGATGGGAACCAAATTGCGAATTATTTTGTTGCTTCCACCTTGTCTGGCTCGATGGTTTCCGGTTGCATGATTTCATTCAAGTTCTCATTAAATGGTTTTGAAACAAATTGCCTCAGTAGCATATGAACCACACATCTGTGCAGTGATGATCATTGAGTGATGACGAAAGAGTGTATGTACACATGGTCTTAAGCTATTTTGTGTGGGATAGTGTCTGACTCCCACTTCCCCAAATAATACTTTTATGTAGAGTTTAGTTGGGGTTAGTATTGATGAATCTGGGAAAACAGCATGGGTTATTTTGCAGCTTGGCATTTCGATATGCTTTTTTTTGCGTATTTATTATGTATTGAGACTAAGGTAAACTGCTTTTTAGGCTGTTTGGGACATTTTTGGATTCTAATGGGCTATTGGATTTCATTGTAATTATCAAACGATCTTTATTGACAAGCACAGATGCCGTTCGTTGTTGAAAAACACTGTTAAAGAAAACCAGTCTATTCTGGTCTATTTCACGAATGACTAAGGGAGAGATGTCATAACCCATCTGCTCATGTCACGCATCTCATTACAACACTAAAGGATGAAGAGGATGTTTTGAATGCATCGGGCTTACCCCACTCACACAACTAAAATAACGGACTAAATAAGGATGTAGTATGAAGGGGGCAGGATCAATGTTGTACAAATACAAATTTTATTTGTATATTTATTTTGTCACTGATCTGAAATCTGTGAACTATTACAGTCATGCTAAATAATGTAAAAGAGACATATATGGCAGGTATAGTTTATTTTACTGAAAATAGTCACACAAGGTAACGAGGACATTGTCTGCTTAATATGGTCTTACCACAAATACCACAGTTATTGCAATTGAAGTTGCTATGCAAGATTTGCAGTAAGTTTAAGTAAGACTTATGCATTTACAGTTTTTTTTTGTCAACTTTTTGCCATACTTTATATGAAATAAGTAAATAATGCATATACAGTGTTCATGAAATTACTGCAAGGTGTATGTGATACATATAAATACATTTTATATGTATAAAATACATACACACACACACACACACACACACACACATATATATATATATATATTTATATTATATATATATATATGTGTGTGTGTGTGTGTTGTGTGTTTATATATATATACACACATATAATAGTTGTTAAAAACACTCTAACATTAAAGATAAACCTCTGACATCTATTTGTTACTCCAAGAATGAAAATAAATTTTGCTCATGTTATTTGTGTGTGTGTGTGTGTGTGTGTGTGTGTGTGTGTGTGTGTTTTGTGAAGTACCCATATATATTTAATAGAGTTAATAAGTAACACACTAAAACACAATAAAAACATGATCACAATAATAGGAAAAAAAAAAAAGATTTATACACACACACACACGCACACACACAGATACAGATACACAAATACAAATTAGCTATATTATTATAATATTCTCACAAATTATAAAGTATGCCATATTCTTATTATCATCTACTAAATATATGTAAGGATGTAGTATGTAGTAATGCATGTAAGAAATGTACGGAGTGAGTGTAAATATTTTGTAGTGTAAATCATTTAATATAAGAGTTTTTACATAAATGACACAAGGAGATTTTATCACAAACAGACTATACAGTTTAGTTGATTTTAGTGCTCAGTAAAATCTCTCTCTCTCTCTCTCTATATATATATATATATATAATTGAAATACACAATAAAAAAACATGGTTTTTGAGATCTGTTAAAAACGTGTGTGTGTGTGTGTGTATATGGTTGTTTGTATGAATGTATGTATGTATTTGGTTCCCTGATTGAGGTTCCTCTGGCGAAAGGTTCATATGATTCATTCTGGTGTTGCACAATCCGTCCGTCTTTGGTGTATATAAGAGGGGAGCGAACCATACTGACTTCACCAGTTTCTTGAAAGAGAAGCAACATGAAGAGCTACTGCAAGCTGTGCGTTCTGGTGGCGTTGGTGGTTTCTGTAAACACCAGCCCAATACCACCACCTGCTGATAAAGACGGAGAGAACATCGCAGTGGTAATTTGCACACTTTGAACTACTTTGACAATGCTCTTATATACATAATGTGCATGATCTTCTAATCTTTTTTTTTTTTCCAGAATTTCCTGACTCAGCTGTACGGCCTGTCACAGCAGACCGCTTCTGGGGCTATGAAACGCTCCGGCGACATGAGTCTGAGGTTGAAGGAGATGCAGCAGTTCTATGGACTCAAGGTCACAGGGAAGCTGAATGAGGAGACGCTGGATGTGATGAAGAAGCCACGCTGCGGGGTTCCAGATGTTGCAGCGTACTCCATTTTTCCAGGGAACTACAAGTGGAAAAAACACGATCTGACCTACAGGTGAGACCAGCTAACGGACAAAACTGCTCAAGACTAAATTCATTAAAAAGCACGTGTAACATTTATTTGACTGCCTTTTTTTGTTGTTGCCAGGATTGAGAACTACACCCCGGACATGTCTGTAGCAGAGGTGGATGATTCGATCAAAAGGGCCCTTCAAGTGTGGGCAGATGTCACTCCTCTGAAATTCACCCGTATCCACACAGGCATAGCTGACATCATGATCTCCTTCGTTGTTGGAGGTACGTTTTTTAGACTAAAGTTAACAGTGAACACCGTTAGATATGTAGCTAAGCAATAAGGTACGAAAAGCAATACAAAAAATATATGTTCGGAAAATCGTTAAGTGCAGTCCTTCCGCTAAAAAAAATAGTCCCTGAGAGCAACCAATGCAAAAGTGTTCCTATCTAATGGGGTTTAAATAAAAGCAGAGAATAGCTTATCATCCGCTGCATCGTTTTTTAACAACATATATGATATTTTATCTTATTTTGCAAGATTCACGGCGTAGCACGAGATTGCGAGCGTCATTACAGCGTCAACTAATGGACATTATTTGATTTTGTTGACATATTTTTAAATCTTCTTTCCAGATCATCAGGATGGATCGCCCTTTGATGGACCAAATGGTTTTCTGGCTCACGCTTTCGCTCCATCTGAAGGCATCGGTGGTGATGCCCATTTTGACGATGACGAGACATTCTTCTACAGGTCTACTCAAGGTGAGGGCGGATTACTTCTTAAACATCTCCGGTTTGTACCGATGCACATAATAAAAACCCTGCTGTAATTTACATTTCCACTTACATCTCAGGTTACAATTTGTTCCTGGTCGCTGCCCATGAGTTCGGACATTCTCTAGGACTCGGTCATTCCCAGGATCCAGGTGCACTGATGTATCCCACCTACGTTTACAGAGACATCGATACCTTTGTCCTCCCTAAAGACGATGTTAATGGAATCCAGTCTCTTTATGGTAAATATGCTACACATCAAATACATTAGTGGTGGTTTGAAAAGACACTGAAAGTGATGTTTCTAATAATTTGGCTTTTTTATTAAACAGGCCCAAACACGGATGTCGACCCTAATGATCCAAAGCCCACACCACCTACAACCCCAGACAACTGCGATCCCAATCTGGTCCTGGATGCTGTCACCATGCTCCGTGGAGAGATCATGTTCTTCAAGGGAAGGTAAAGAGATAGAAATGCTTTCTGATGTCAGCTTGACCCCGTGAGCTGTGACGAATTGTTTCTGACCCACCGGTATCTATCCACAGCTTCTTCTGGCGCAGTTATCCTCTGAGTGCAACCGTTGAACAGCATCTCATCACAAGCTTCTGGCCCGAGATTCCAAATCATATCGATGCCGCATTCGAGAGTCCATTAGAGGACAAAGTCTTCATTATCAAAGGTAAAAACCGTATCAATAGAAACAGAATTCTTACTCTTAAGAGTGAAGATAAATATGTCATATGAGAGATGAAATGTAATTTGTAAATCTTGTCACACCTCAGGTGAGAAGGTCTGGGCTCTCTATGGCTATGATATTGCACAAGGATATCCCAAGAGTCTCAGCATGTTCCGTTTGCCGAAAAAAGTGAAGAAAGTCAATGCCGTCCTCTACGACGAGACCAGCTACAAAATCTTGTTTTTTGTTGACAACCAGATTTATAGGTCAGTCGATCACTTAGTCTGATTGAGTCGGTCATCTTTTTCAAGAACTGTCAGTTAACGTGAATTTTGTTTTTCTTTTGTGCAGTTATGATGAGGAAAAACGCAGAGTACAGAAAGGTTACCCAAAACCGGTGGAAAAAGTTTTCCCTGGAATGACAGGGAAAGTGACCGCAGCCTTCCAGTTTAAAGGTATGGGGTTTGAGAAATGTAACCCGACATTTACTTTCATTCATTTAACAGCTGCTTTTTATTCAAAGTGACTTACAAACAAGAAAATCCCATCTAACACGGTCTTCCATGATCATTTTTAGGTTTCAACTACCTCTTCAGCGGATCAAAGATGTTTGAGTTTGGCGCCCACAACAATAGACTGCTCCGTGTTCTCAGCAACAATTATTTCCTGCCCTGTTAGTCAGTTAATGTTGAGTTATTTGTTAAAGTTCAGCAATGTACTTTCTGCATGAAGGAGATTCTGAACCGTCAGTATTTTAAGTAAATTATTGAGTAATATATTACATTTCTAACTTATACTTATACTTATATAGAAAAGTACACAGTTTTATATCCTTTAAAGTATTACATGCAACAAAAGAACAGAATAAAACATGTCTGTGATTAATGCAAATTCAAAATAAAGAGTTTGATGAAAAATCATTTTTTTGTCTGTTTATTAACCAGCTTTAAACTAAAAAGTCTAACTATATTTGAACTGTACTTGTGCTTCTAGAATCTTTCTTCTTATTGATAGGGAGCACTCGTATATGTCATCTCTACTGAGTTTTCACAAAATAAAGTAGAGGAACCCTAAACAGATGCTTCCATGTGTAATCTGACACAATCATCATAAAAAAAGCTTCAAAACAAAGTATGATGTGAAGTTCACTTAAAGAAAATTTGAGTAAACTAGCAATATAAAATGACTAAACTAGTAGTTTAAAGAGGCTATTCCTCAAAGTATTTATTTAAAAGTATGTATTTAATTAGTAAACAGTACACCTGTAAGTTCACTTTTAGTATAGTTACTGTACAAGCTAAAAACAGTTAGGGAAACTACAGGTTTCTATCCATCCACGACTGTTATATTAAAAGTATAACAATTTAGTCCCAATGAGAATTGAAATAGTACACTTACAAGTTTAATACTAGTACCAGTGGTGTAGACCTACTAAAATAAGTGGTTTACTATTGCCACGTGCTAATAACATTTCAATGGAGATGCATAGACTGTGACTTTATTTTAAACAATTTTTATTGAATAGGGCAAAATCAGGCAATACTGTTAAGCTATAGGCGTTTCACTGGGCTACTGGGCTCTTCTTATATCTCCTCCTGACCCTCAAGGTTGCAAACTCTTAACAGCTGTAGCCCACTTCTCTACAAAAGGACAGAAACTTGAAAGACTTCTTTATATGTGATGTCCCCCTTTTTTAAGGTACAGATGACCCTATAGGTTATGGACAGTCAGATGTCTCCCGAATGATTTGCTCTCTAGCCGAGGCATGGCAGATAAGGTCTGTCACCCACACACATCTTATTCTCGGCCTCTCAACCATATAATATTCTGTTTACACAGCAACCCCTTCAAAACACATGCAAATAAATGCTTTCATTTTAGATACATTTTTTCTCTCGGACGTTGGATTGGTGTAGTACCACAAACTAAATGCTGCTATTTTTTACTTGGATGCTGTAGTCAACATTAAACGACATGAAGTGCACTTTATTCTAAGAAAGCATACTTATGATGTTCAAAATGTTATTTTGCTATAAAAAAAATATATATATATATATATATATATATATATATATATATATATATATATATATATATATATATATATATATATATATATATATATTTATTTATATTGCTGGAAAACATTTCAAAATTGTGATTACTGTGAATGATTCTGGCGATGTGAAGAAGAAATTTACTAAGAATACAAAATAAGATTAATATTATTGGGATGAAAATCTGACAAAGAAAATTATACTTTCTCTAACTGCTAATAATACATGAAAACATTGTAACTTCTGATTAAAAGGATACAGAGAAGAAAAGTTGGGAACCGCTAAATAAAGATAAGGGCTGTGATATTGAGGTTGCCCACTAGAGGGATTCATAAAATAAAGAATCATTTAAGCCTAATGTTTGGTTTCTATTCCTTTGAATGGAAATAAATGCATTGATCTAGTTCAGTTTTGTAAGTATGGTGAACTGACAGTAGGCAGTGAAAGGCAGTGAAAATGAGTAAATGTAACAAGATGTTTGGTGAGGATAGAAACCAAGGGGAAAAACAAAAAGAATTTAAACATATCATAATTCCCATACTGTCAAATTTGAAATGTCCTGGCTTTTTTTTCATGATAAATGAAGTCTAGGGGCTATGTAAATGTCATAGAAGTTCAAAACAATCAATCCATAGTAAACTGCACACAGCCTGCAAGAAGTAGCTGTGATTTTTCACGAGCCGTAAAAACCTGATATCAGATCTATCCAGTCACCGCCTTCAGTCATCACCCGAGTACCGCCCCCAGCGTCCTTTTGACAAACCCCAGACAACAATGACATTGCTGAGCAACAACAACACAGACACATGTCAAAAAGGTTAACTTTAACAAATGAAACCAGATCAGCTGACCTGTACACCCACTCCAAGGATGGATCTAACAATCAGACGGACCAAAATCCTGAGAAAGGAGCTGTAAAAATATATTTAGATGGTTTTGGGTATTTATACACCACACACACACACACACACACACACACACACACATATATATATATATATATATATATATATATATATATATATATATATATATATATATATATATATATATTCTTAGGGACATGAACGCCATAAATAAAACATAAATAAAACTCTAGAAAGGTGCAATATGTGACCTTTAAATTGAATGGAAGCCATGGATAAATTGTTTTGTGTAGGAAATTATTATTCAACTGTAATTCAATGGCAAAGTTAAATGAATACAGTGACTGCAAACAATTGTCTTCAGTGCGGAGATGAAAAGCAGTTAATCAGTAACTTTACCTAATTAGTAAATTGCTAATTATTTTGTTGCTTCCACCTCGTCTGGCTCGATGGCTTCCTGTTGCATGATTCCAATTTATTTAATTTGGTTTTTGAAACAAATTGCCTCAGTAGCATAAGAACCACACATCTGTGCAGCTCATTGAGTGATGATGAAAGAATGTATGTACACATGGTCTTGAGCTATTTTGTGTGGGACAGCGTCTGACTCCCACTTCCCCAAATACAGTTTTTCTCGCTTGCTAAAACACAATTTCTGAAACCTTGATCTATTTTCTGAAACCATTACAGTTTTTGCCCATTGCTTACTCACTAAAACCGAATGCTTGGACCAAAGCCTCAATACCCAAACGTCTTGTAGCAGACCATAAACCCATTGTCAACACAACAAGCTGCTCTGTGTTCTCAGCAATTATTTCCTGCCCTGTTAGTCACATATTTTACAGAAAAGGAGATCATTTAGTGTCCTTTAAAGTATTACGTGCAACAAATGAAGAAAATAAAATGTTTCAAAATAAAGATTTGAGCATTTTGATGAGAAATCTTGTCTTTGTCTGTTTATTAACCAGCTTGACACCAGATAAATGACAACATTGTTTTTAAACATTGATTAGTTGGTCTGTTGGTAAAATGTGTTGATTTTAGTAGATTTTAGTATTGAGATCCCAATATCTCTGATACTACATCAATGTCAGACATGCTCTTATAAGTTTTATAGTGTGACAAGATTTTGATAGCAAAATATATGGTGGAAAGGTAAAAAACACATTCTGATAAAATAAAAATAAAAGTTGGGAGGTTTAATTAAAACGTAGCTTAGTAAGATGCAAAAATACAGTTTTCTTTATACAGTTTTATTTTTTCAATATTGCATTTTGTCCTACTTCTCTAGAATCAGTGATATGTTAAATACTCTCGCAAGAAACATTTTCATTATTTAACTGAACACATGACAATATAGAAAAAAGACAGCTAATTTGAATAAATAAACACAGAGGAAGACATACGAATAATAGGTACAATTACACATTTAAGCAATGATTTAATGTTGTATAATAGTGATTATTCATTTATTTTCATATTTATTAATTTTCTTCACACCTAAAAAGGAAATACTCCTCAGTTTAGAAGACATGAAACATTATGCATTAACCGTTTTTAAAAGGCATTGTCAGTCGTTACATCAATTACTTGATAATAATAATTTAATGATAGTTTACCGTAAGATTCTTTGCGTCTATGTGTCACTCAAACCCGGAATCTCCTCTTTGCTGTCGTCCTGACTCATCTCTGCCTAACCCATTCTCTAATTCCACCATCTGTGATTTGCTCTGATATTCGTGTCTTTACACGCTCCCATCATTAACCTTCTTTTTCATTAACCTAAAGTACAGTTGTGCACACAGTGGATGTCCTGCTTAATGAATGACTGACATGACATGAATGGCTCAGAATCAGTCACTGGTTAGGGCGACCATACATGCCATGTTTGTGTCAGGATTTGTATATTATTTAAAATATCTAGGTTTTGGCTTTGTTTGCGTGCAGACTGATCGGTGTATGACATCGCTTCCTTATGTTTTTAAAATGCTCTTGAGGCGCTTTAGATCATATCAGTACAGAAATCCTGGCAAGGATGTGTCCTGGGAAAATGGCACATGTGGCCACCCTATGACCGGTGCATTCATTATAAAGTATTGCTCATTCCTCTGAGAATAAAGAGTGCCAACAGTTGACTTTACCTGCAGATCTTACATAACAACTCAAGCACACCTCAATCTCTTGGCACATGCTCTACATGCACAGCTTTGTTTCCTAAACTGGGACTTTCCCTTTGATTTTTTTTTTGGTTTGCTCTGAAATTAAGTAATTACAGTAGCAATTAGTAGAAACAAAGGCTAGAAACAAACAAACCCTTACCCTAAACTAATGTAACATACCGTTTTTAAAGTGAATAATACAATTTTTCTATTTCAAGATTTGAGAGGAGTTCTTCTTCTTTGGATGTTTCAGCATTTCAGAAAATAAAAAATGTTTCACCCCTGCAACTTGGTTAATTGGTTAGATGTAAATTAGGCTACAAGACAATCAGGCTGATTGTAAGTCGATTTCTCCCCTTCCGACAATGCTAGCTAATGTCCCGATGATCTTATCGGACTTTCCTGTGGTGCAATGTGTGTTAGGAAAGACAGAATCTGCTCGGAAAAACATTGGAGGTTTGTCTTTATTGTTTGTGGTCTCTCACATTTTGAAAATCTTGTAAGATTAAATAAACGTTTTAGTGTGTCCCTATCCTTACGTTACCATTTTAAAGAAATATTTACATTTAATTTTGTTCAAACAATGCTTTTAGTGTTGAATTTGGTAGGCGTTTTTGATTTAGACTAGTCTTAGTTACTTAGTCTATTTACTTTCCTGTTTCACTACTCATTACTCTATTTTTAGTTGACGAAAAGTCATTGCTTTTAGTCATAACATTCAGTCATTACTTTTAGCCAAACTGCAGATACCAGAATTTATTTAGGTAGCTATTTTATATGTAGTCTTAAGTAGTCTTAAAATAAGTAGTCTTAAAATAATTCTTCTCTCTTTCTACCAAATCAATTAGGCTCATGAGACATCTGAGTCGACTGACTGAATTTGGAAAAACTGGAGTAAAATATCAATTTTCAACATTTTTGGGTAGAGATACAAATTACATTCATTTTAAGATACAATAGGTTTACTCAACTTGTATACATTTATTTGACATCTTTTGTGGGTTAACATTAATGACACAGATAGGTATTTAATTACGAATGCTGCTCCTTTGTGTATTTGATCACTGAGAACTGATCGCTCGCTGTAGAGGAAGTTGATCACATCGCGCCTTTATCTAACTTTAAGTGAATCATATTGAATCTTATTGTGACTCACTGGAAAAAAAAACATTATGTCAGCTAAATCTTTCTTTAGTTAAACTATCCGTCCGCTGTGCCTGCCACACTGAGACTAGATATGGTCACGACCCCTCTCATCAATGCCCAAAGAAAGGGACGCAAAGACAGTTAATTTAGCATTTATGATGTATTTTATATGTACGATAGTCCTTAAATAACATTCTAGTCTCATCTTGTTCACAACGACGCTTCATAAACTTCGTAATAGTTTTGTTTTTATCATCATTTATTATTTTTAGCTCGTTAACGTCAGGTCTTAGTCACATTTTTCGTCATCGTCACCGATGCTAATTACGTAAAAAAACTGTGTCAGAACTAAAACATAAAATAGCCTATGACTTTTTGTATTGTCTGTTCAGCACCACTGTCTTCAACACTAATTACTTTTTAATTTATTGTTTCGGGCATTTTATTTTCAGCTATTGATATATACTTATTTCCGGTGAATTATGTGAATTAATGAGCAAAACTATAATATAATGCCATTTATCCACTTCCTGCATCATTAAACATAACTTACGATTCATTTAACATGTAGCCTAATGTTCATTCAAAATGGACAAAAAGAATGAAGTGACTTTTTTGGGGAACAAAAAACTTTTCTGCCTCAATATTACTCCTTAGATTTGATTGCTACTAGACATTTCCCTAATCAAAACTGATATTACTGAAGCTGAAATGTACACGTACACCTAAAATGCAACAATGTGATCATTATTTCACAAGTTGCCAAACTATAAAAAATAGCTACTGTTTTTTTTTCGGAAATGTAAACAAGTAAAAGTACAAGTCCTTATAAATAGTAGGCTTTTTAAATACAAATCCCCAAAAAATAACACAGTGTTTTACCTGCTATTTTGTATGCTAATATTTAAAAAAAAACATTGACAACAAGTTTGCTCTTGCTTGTGCTTGCAAAACATATAGCTTTAAAATGTAGCTGTTAATTAAAGGTATTAAGAGGAGAAATAAAACAAAGATCTGGGCGAGGAGGAAGAGGTTGTGTCGAGCTGAAAATCCTGTTATCATTGTCTTCCCTGTCAGTTTTGTTCGTTTTGTCAGTTTAATTTCACCTGTTGCTCAACACTTCTGACATTTTTAAGACTATATAAATGACCGTCAGTCTCTTGTCCGTCAGAAGCGAAGCGCACAAGCAGAAGAAGCAACTCTAATCATGGGGATTTTCTGCCATCTGTGTTTTCTTGCAAGCCTGCTGCTTGTTCTTCACGCTGGACCGACTGTAAAGCCTGTTGCCGATTATGACATTGCAAAGGTTTGTGTCTAGATATATATAAGATGTGTATATAGATATAAATAAATAGATACAGTTGTGTACTGGTTTGGTCATTTTCCTAATTCTTCCAATTCTTATTTTTAGAAATACCTGATGAGCTTCTACAATCTAGTATATAAGGATCCTAGCCCCGAAGGCCGGGAGCCGAATCCACTTCCCGTCAAACTGCAAGAGATGCAGAAGTTCTTCGGGCTTAAGGTGACTGGAATGCTGGACAAAGAAACACTGGATGTGATGAAGAAACCTCGTTGTGGAGTTCCAGATGTTGCTGCGTTCTCCACATTTGGAGACAAACCCAGATGGAAGAACAACGAGCTCACCTACAGGTGTGTATGATAACAGGCCGTTGAAGATAACAGGCAAAGTGAAAGAAGCAGATACAGAGAATGATCCTTTTACACAGAATCGTGAACTACACCCCTGACATGTCAGCGGCTGAAGTGGATGGATCCATAGAGAAAGCCCTGCAGGTTTGGGCCAAAGTCACTCCTCTGAAATTCACGCGTATCAACAGCGGCACAGCTGACATCATGATCTCCTTTGCTACAAAAGGTGTTTTTCATCTATTAATTTATCTATTATCTATTCTATCATTAGTCCGCCATTGTGTAAAGGTGATTTGTTGTTGGATATATTAATTTACTTCCAACATTTGAGCTGCTGAGGATGCAGAGGATTAACGTTACTTTAATTTTTAAGGGAATGTGTTGATCTCTGATATTCCTAAATTTCTAACATTTTTTGTGATCATCTACAGAAGAAGCGAATATAAGTTTTTTTTTATATAGGAATATTTGCAAATCCCCTTTCCTAATAATGTGCTAGTTAGCCAGGCAATTTTGCGGCTGAAGCTTAATGTCTGCTCATCACTCCTTGGAAGAGATTGGCCGGGTCAGCAGATCTCATTAGCATTTAAAGCAACATGCACAGAGCTGATTTTGACAAAGTAAAGAAGATGTTTTCTACACTAGTGTTAAGTATGACTATTCATTAAGACCCCAAAGAATCCCTTTAAAATATAGATTATTTTATATATATATGTGTGTGTGTGTGTGTGTGTGTGTGTATAATGTATGTATATGAGGAGAGAAGAAGACAAATAAACTGTTTCTTACAGATCATGGTGATGGTATGACGTTTGATGGACCACTAGGTACTTTAGCTCATGCCTTTGCTCCTGGTCCTGGAATCGGTGGAGACGCACATTTCGATGATGATGAGTTTTTCACATTCAGCTCATCTAAAGGCGAGTTGTTTCTTCATAATTTTTTTTTTTCGGCGAAATATTTTTAAATGCCATAACTTTGACTTCAAATAAAATTTTTACTTTTTGCTTTGCACCTAAACTGTTCTGCTTATTTTCTCCACAGGTCATGTCCTGTTCTTGGTGGCCGCCCATGAGTTCGGTCACTCTTTGGGTCTCTCTCATTCCAGCGTTCGTGGGGCTCTGATGTTTCCCACATACAGCTTCACTGATCCAACTCGTTCCCCTTTGTCCTCTGATGACATTGAAGGGATTCAGTCGCTCTACGGTAATATGATCATAATGAGAATATATATAATTTCTGAGTCAAAAATATTAAGTAGTTTTTTACTATGTGGTAATCCCATCAGGTCCATCAGTACCAAAATCAGATTGTAAAAACATGGTCTGGGATGCAGTGACGACTTTTAAGGGAGAAACAGTGTTCTTCAAAGCTAGGTAATGCATAAAACAGATACTAAACTTTGTTTCTATCTGTGTTTTATATACAGTATAAACATAAAATATCTAAATGTCTCTGCAGCTTTTTCTGGCGTAGTTCTTCAAGCAGAAGTGCAGTGCAAAATTCGATCAATAGTTTCTGGCCCAATGCTCCTGATAATATTGATGCTGCTTACGAGGGTCCAGAGGAAGATAGAGTTTTTTTTTCCAAAGGTATCTTCTCAAACAATCTGGGAATGCTGGAACGACAATCACACGTACGATCTCTATATCTGTGAGAAACTCTTGTCATGGCTTGTATTTATTTATAGGTAAACAAGTCTGGGCTTTCAATGGCCAAAATCTTGAGCCTGGCTATCCTAAACCTCTCAGCAGCTTCGGTCTGCCACCATCCGTGACAAAAGTTGATGCTGCTGTCCACAACAAGAACTCAGGAAAAACACTGCTGTTCTTTGACAAATATTACTATCGGTGGGTCAAGTGCTGCGTCATAAACAAAAGCCATAAAATTTACTCTGGAAAAAATAGTACAACTTAACATTTCCATTTTTTTTGGTAGCTATGATGAGAGAGAGAACCAGATGGACAAAGGGTATCCAAAGCGAGTGGAAAATGTTTTTCTGGGTATTACTGGACAGGTTACAGCGGCCCACATGTCCAACAGTAGGTGTTTCTAACTGAAGATCTGAAGCAATACAAAGAAATGATTCTAGCATTAATGTTTAAACTGGCATCTTTTCTTCCAGATAACATTTATCTCTTCAGTGACAAAAATCTCTATGAGTTCAGCTCCAGCGAGAGAACGCTCCTTCGTTTGCTGGAGAGCAATTACTTCCTGTCCTGTTAGCCAGCTTTCCTCAAACACTGATGGAAATGGAGCATAACAGGGTTTTTCAATACATGTGTCTATAAACATTTAAAACGTATTAAAACAATTATTCATTAATTGTTCATATTGTCTGACCGTTATGATTTTATTAGAATGCATATTTACAGAATCATTTAATGTATTGATTGTTTCCAAAAACAATTAAAGAACAATTAATTCAATTCAAAAGCAAGCATGTTCATTTTGAAAGCAGAATTGTGTTTAGTTGGGCAATACATTTGACTCAGTTCCTTTAATATATGAACGATCAATAAACAAATAAATCACGCTACAATAAATAAGACTTTTTAAATGTTAGATCAGCAAATGACAGGAAAAGTTGCCATTGGTGTAACATGCATACGAAATTTGAAAGGAATGGATGAGTGTACCTTGTTAATGTGTTTCTAAAATTAAAAACAAGTATCTCTTGTTATTTCTATGAAAAGAATCATTGAAACTAAATTTCTATAAAAAAAACCCCAACAAATCTCTAACCTTAAAACACAACTTTTGCCATTCTCTAAGAGAGCAAAAGACATCTTTAGGATGTAAGAGGAGGTGTTTGTTTGAATGCGTATCATATATCAGTACTTCATAAGCCCCTGCTTTACCTACGCGCACACATACACATCAGTGACTGACGCCATGCAAATGAATCACAACCAGAGATGACGATGAATCAGGAACTTCCTCTGCGACTATGTCTGGCATGTCCATGTATGTCTAATGATTTCTTGCTGTTCTCATTCTGATAAGGGAACAATGGTTGCATTATTTTAGTGCAATCAGAGTAAAAAATGACTGCGTCAAACTTTACTTCTGCACTTGAGGTTTTGTGTTTCAGTCTTGACCATAATTAAGCGAACTAGTTAAAAGGGCAGTACAAAAATATTTTTTATTAAAATCCTGTTAACTGGTAATTTCTAATACTTTCAAATATCATAGCCTATATTACATTTAAACGTGGGGTGAATTTAACAAGGGAATTGACTTTTTTAAAAATAGGTTTTTGTGATGTAAAAGTAGGAATGACCATTTCCTGTATGAACGCAATTATATACGTTTTATTTAAGAATTATTTTATATGCCAAATTTAGGTAAAAGCACACAGCCACCACAATAAGATCACAAAATGCTTGTATATCATCACTGTATTGTGAATATTCTGAAAAACACAAATGATGGTTTAATAAATTACATTCAAGCAAAAGTGTTTACATTTTTGCTTTTTGTGGTAAATGTTGCAAAATATTGCTTTAAAATAAAAGTGCATGCAACCAAAATCTCAGGCATGTCTGAGCAGGAAGGTTTGTGTTAAAGGAAGCTGGTAATCCTCTTATTAGCTTCAGGTTAATGTTTTACTCATAGAAACTTGTGGCTGATGACTTCACCTGTTGCTCAAACCCTCACAGAGTATATAAGCCTCCATCAGACCATTGCTAATCAGAATTCAAGAAAAGCAGCTTAAAACATGAGGATTCACCGCCTGCTGTCTTTTCTTGCAAGCCTGGTGCTTGTTATTCACGCTGGACCTATTTCACAGCATGCTGACAAAGATGAAGCCACTGCAGAGGTAGCCTACATTTTTTAGTTATGATATTTGTATGTTTTGTTCATCTTTGCTCATAATTTCTCTAATAATTCCAAGGTTATTTTTTTCATCCTTATAGCATTATCTGAAGAGCTTCTACAATCTAACAGATGTAACAAATGAAGCTGCCACCCGAAGAGGGGCCAGTCAGCTGACCGAGAAGATGAAAGAGATGCAGAGGTTTTTTGGGCTTAAGATGACCGGAAAGGTGGACAAAGAAACAATGGAGATGATGAAGAAGCCCCGCTGTGGAGTTCCAGATGTTGCTGCGTTCTCCACATTTGAAGGCAGACCCAAATGGCAGACCAACAAGCTCACCTACAGGTGTGTATGATGGCGGTTCTCTTGGTATGACATAGAAAAGAAGCAAATACAGACAGAGAATGATCCTTTTACACAGAATCGTGAACTACACCCCTGACATGTCAGTGGCTGAAGTGGATGGATCCATAGAGAAAGCCCTGCAGGTTTGGGCCAAAGTCACTCCTCTGAAATTCACGCGTATCAACAGCGGCACAGCTGACATCATGATCTCCTTTGGTAGAAGATGTAAGTTGTCTATCTATTTGGGTTTATATTTTGTTCAATTCTTTTCTGTTTAGTTCATTGTGACTCATGATAAATGCGCACCGATTAGTCACCACGTACTGTCATTATAATACGATTGTTCAGTAAAATAATAATCGTTGCAGTTAGTGCTGTGCATATCTAGGTTAGTTTTACAAGCCCTAATCTATTGCCTCAAGGCCACATTTGTTATGATGTTCATAAAATGGCTTATATTATGGTTATATGTATATGGTTTATATTAGAGAAAATAATAGCGCTTGCTTTGCACATGTAATATAAGCTTATTGATTTGACACACTTGTTTTGAATCAATCGTTACCAAACAAAATGAGTTTGAAAGACTTAACCCGAAGGCCAGAGATGATTTAAAAACATTTATATGTCTGTTAAAATAGAAGATCTCTTTGTGGATACGTGCATTTATCAAAAACTTCTTTATAGAACACTAAATAAGCTTTAGCCTAAAACCAAACTCTTTCTTACAGATCATGGCGATGATTACCCATTTGATGGACCGCAAGGCACTTTGGCCCATGCTTTTGCTCCCTCTCCTGGTATTGGTGGAGACGCACATTTCGATGATGATGAGTTTTTCACTTTCCGCTCATCGAAAGGTGAATATTTTATTTCAGCAGTGCAGATTGTAACAAAAGCGCCACTCACGTTTGATGTTTATTTATGCCGAAACTGTGCTGCTTAATTTCTCCACAGGATTTGTCCTGTTCTTGGTGGCCGCCCATGAGTTCGGTCACTCTTTGGGTCTCTCTCATTCCAACATTCGTGGGGCTCTGATGTTTCCCACATACAGCTTCACTGACCCAGATCGTTTCTCTTTGCCCACTGATGACGTCAGAGGGATTCAGTCGCTCTACGGTAAGCGTATGATCTTCAAGAGCATGTCCACAATCTTTAAGTTAAAAATATTGAATAATTGTTTAACCTGTGGTGTTTCCTTTAGGCCCAAACAAAGATAAAACCCCCATCTCACCAGATCCAGAAAAACCAACAACTCCTAACAATTGTGACCCTAATCTGATCCTGGATGCAATTACAACTCTCAGGGGTGAAACAATGTTCTTCAAAGACAGGTAATACAGTACAAATAAAAATGAAGTGAGTTATTGTATAGTTACCTAAAATATTTAAACCAAATGGCTTTATTTCACTCTCTGCAGCTTTTTCTGGCGTAAAGCTCCAGGCAAAAGTATGACGCAAATTCCTATCAAAAATTTCTGGCTCAAGGCTCCGGATAACATAGATGCTGCTTATGAGGATCGAGTGCAAGATAAAGTTTTCTTTTTCAAAGGTACCTTCTCAAACAATTTGGAAATGCTGGAACCACAATCACATATACGATCTCTATATCGGTGCTCAGAAAACTTATTTTAGTCTGTTTTTGTTCACAGATAGAAAAGTCTGGGCTTTTAAAGGCACCAGTCTTGAGCCTGGCTATCCCAAGACTCTCAGCAGCTTTGGCCTGCCATCATCGGTGAGAAAAGTTAGTGC
The DNA here is from genome assembly GCF_018831695.1 of Puntigrus tetrazona. NCBI lineage: Eukaryota > Metazoa > Chordata > Actinopteri > Cypriniformes > Cyprinidae > Puntigrus > Puntigrus tetrazona. The sequence continues at coordinate 1,003,714 of NW_025047682.1, forward strand.
TGCCGTCCATGACTCTGGAAAAACACTGCTCTTTGTCGACAAAGTTTACTACAGGTGGGTCGCGTTGCATCATAAACGCAAGCACTTAAAATGAGATCAGAAAAGCTGCTGGAATCCTAAACTTCCCCTTTTTTTGGTAGCTACAATGAGAGGACAAAGAAGATGGACAGAGGATATCCTCAACCAGTACAAAGTGTATTTCCAAAGATGACTGAAGAGGTTACAGCAGCCCACATATCCAACGGTATGTGTTTCTAATCTCTTTTTCTACAAACATCAATTATACTTCACAATATTAAACAATTTTTTTTTTCTCCAGGATACATTTATCTCTACAGCGGGACAAATGTGTATGAGTTTGGATTATACAGTAAGAGGTACTTGCGTGTGCTGAAGAACAATTTTTTCTTACCCTGTTAGTTGAGTTTTCCTGAAAGAAGAAGGGGACATAAATATAGGTTATTTTACAGCTACAGCATTTTTCTTAAATGCATGTACATATTTAAACAAATTAATTGTTGAGTACATTTCTGTTGTAATATAATTTGAAGAATGTATTTTTACATAATCAGTTTTCAAGTGCCTGTTTTAGCTTTACAGCATGTGAGTGCCTTCATTTTGGAAGCAAGATTGCTTTTGGTGTGGATTTAAAGTAGTAAACCTCTAACGCTTTATAAAAATTCAGACATTGTGTGAAAGCATGTTGACGCTTGCGGTTGATACAGTATTATGAGTCTCTGAGGAATAAATGAATATGTGTGTCATCGCCACATGTTTGTACAATAAAGACAAAACTAGTCTATCTGTTACGGTTATGGGTCGCTCAGACATATATGGACATATTTCCTGTGTTTACATTTTAGGACATGAATAAGGGTGTAAGTGCCGCTGTTAAACAGCCTCAGGGATTGTGCTTTTGTATTTTTATCTTTCATTGATGTCATGACAGTACTCTTGTACACACTGGATGTGCCCCAAAGGGAATTCCAGTGGTTATGCAAGCTAAACTAAGAAAAGAAAAAAGCCAACAACCTTGCCTGTTGCAACATTTGACGCTAATTTAAGTTCATTTGTGTCAGTCTGATTTCCGAGAACCACTTCAAGTAATTTTTTATTTAGATTTATTGCTTACCTTGGTCACTTGGCCACTATTTTCCACAAGTCAAATTCTTGTTCACATGCTTACAAATGTTTTTAAATGATTTTTATAAATTGATGCGTTTTTCTAACCACTAAGATACTTTTTGTGTTATTTTAATGTAGAAATTTAGCCAATTGTATAAATGCAGTGTAATTACAAAATATAAAATACAGAAAATATTAGTTTAAATTTAATTAAGTTAGATTCATTGTATGCATTTAAAAGGGTCTTGTGATGTTGCTAAAAAGAACATTATTTTGTGTATTTGGTGTAATGCAATGTATTTATGCAGTTTAAGGTTTAAAAAAAAAAACCATATTGGACATTATTGCTTCTCCTCTAAGCATCACCTTCCTGAAACGGGTCGATTTCTACAAAGATCATTGTTCTAAAAAAGAAAAGTGGGCTCTGATTGCTCAGTTTTCCAGTGCACTGAATGCACCTCAATTGTGTGACGAAAATATTATGCTCCTTACAATAACTTGATACCGTGTCCCAGCACTATGACAAAAAAAGCCATTACAAATGAGGCATTTGTTTCATCCAGGAGGGACATAATTAATCTATTAAAATGGCATATAGTACTGTCTTTTTATGCGCTTTGTTGCATCATGAGATCGAAAAGAGATTGCGTGTTTAAATGAGTAATTTAAGGGGAGTGTGGACATAAAGTCATAACTTTATGTATATCTCTTTGTCTTTGCAATTTTAGGAATATTATCTATGCACTAACAGCTTGTAACACTCCAAAGAGAAAGAAAAACTTAACATAGCATCATATGATCCCTTTAAAACAGGCCCAATGAAGCACTAAACTGTCAAATATTCTGAACACATTTCAGCAATCCAATTACAGCCCAGCTGAAGTCACGCATATTTTATGATTGCAATGCTGACAAATTAATGACACCAGACAAAATTAAAATTTGACACCTAAACTTAATTATTCCTTACTGCTCCATTTGAAAGTTTGTTTTGTTTTGTTTTTTTGAGATAATGTTTATGACCATCTACTCTTGGAAATGGAAAATGTATGCATTCTGTCTGACCAGAAACTCAGAAAAACGGTCAGCAGAAAGGGGATAAGTCAAAAGGAAGGGAGGGAATAAAAAAAAAAAACTCAAATCCTTTCAAAGCGGGACAGTTCAGCTGCGTCAGAGGTGAAGTCATCCACAACACAAACTTCTGTCTGACATGTTCAGGCAACAGCCACCAAAACCACCCCGAGCCACAGTTTCCCCCTTCCTCCCCCGTTAACACAGCTGCTGATTGGAAATGATAAAACCGGACAAGCCCCATTCAGACCATATAGACTTATAAAAGTCACAAACCGAGACTGTGGAGATGAGCTTCCCTGCAGAGGAACAAGACCGAAGTATGGAGCACTTAACAGCTCTCAGCCTGACTCTGCTAGTTTTTTTGTCTCTTTGTGACGGTGCTCCCACGACAGCATCACTGGAGGACCATCAAATAGCAGAGGTCAGTACCCATATTTGCTTACCTGTATTTATTTATCTACTAACTTATGCGCACTATGCAGATTTTGATCTAGACCAGATATCTACATACTCTACAAATTGTAAACTTTAACGTACAAAAATGTTCCTTCCTCCGTCTTCCCAGGAATATCTCTCAAAGTTCTACAGGGACCCAAACGCAACTCAGTTCCGTGGCAGAATGATGCCAAACCTAGAAGATGAACTGAAGGCCATGCAGGATTTTTTTGGACTGGAGGTCACGGGTAAGCTGGACTCGAACACTCTTGAGACGATGAAGCTGCCTCGCTGTGGAGTCACCGATGTGGCCAGATATGAACACTTCCAGGGGAGGCCCAGGTGGAAGCAGAGCGTTGTAACGTACAGGTAAGTTTAACTCCTTCATTTTGGTCCCAGAAATTCAACCAATCAGAAGAACAGAACTTAAAATACTACTGTCAATAAAGAGATTTTTTTAAGATAGATAGGTCGTGTGTAATTGAATACCAACATAATTTTTTTTTTTTAGAATAACTGAATATACATCACAGCTGAGCAAGAGAGAAGTGGATGCCACCATCGCTAAAGCTTTCCAGCTCTTCAGTGATGTTATTCCTCTTGACTTCAAACAGATCCACAGCGGCACAGCTGATATTATGATTCTCTTCAAAGCAAGATGTGGGTATAACCTCAAAAGTTTCGACATTGCTTTTGAAAGACAGCTCTTATGCTGCATTTATTTAAAAAATACAGTAATGTTGTAAAATATTATTGCAATTCAAAATAGAAATAGAATAGAAAATAGAACAGTCTTGTATTTGAATATTCCAAAAGTAACAATGCCTTTGACGGCAAATGTGAATTTAATCGTTGAATAATCATTCTAATATGCTCATTTTGTGCTCAACAAACATTTCTTATTATTACCAATGCTGGAAACAATTGTGCTGCTTAATTTGTATGAAGATTTATATTTTAAATAAATGCAGTTCATTTCTCGTCATTAAAGAAACCTGAAAAAAATGACGATTTACACAAAAATGATTCATAATTCAGCACGGATGAAAATGGAAATACATTTAAATGGTAATATGTCACAATATTACTGTTTTAGGGTTTTTTAGTTATTTATAAAATGCATCTTGGTGAGCATAAAACACTTTTTTTAAAAACACAACAAATGTAATTATTCCATGTTTGTTTCCTTTTAGTTCATGGAGATTTTTACCCATTTGATGGACCTAATGGGGTTCTGGCCCACGCCAATGCACCCGGTCCAGAGCAGGGAGGAGACGCACACTTTGATGAGGATGAGAGGTGGTCCCTAAGTTCAAGAGGTGAACGCACATATCAAACAGAATCACATGCTTATGTGGATGTTACATTTTTTGTATTCATTACATTAAAAAATCTTGACTCTACTTCAGATATAAACCTGCTTTTGGTGGCTGCTCATGAATTCGGACATGCACTGGGACTGGATCACTCCAAAGACCCTTCGGCTCTCATGTATCCAACTTACAAATACGTCAACACTGATGGCTATACACTTCCCCTGATGATAAATATGGGATCCAGGCCTTGTATGGTTAGTGTGTTTTATGACCGAAAGCATAAATTAAATACAATAGATCATACTGTAGGGCAAATGAAGAGCATTATCAACTATAACTATCAATAAAGATTGTATTGTTAACTCATTTGGTACCACGATTTAGGAGCAAGAGCATCAACAGACAAACCTGAACCAAAACCAAATCCTGGACCGACCCCACCAGAGCCATGTAAACGTGACTTGGTATTTGATGCAGCAACCAGCATCCGTGGAGAACTGTACTTCTTTAAAAATGGGTAAGAATTGATTTGTTTTATTTCATAATATTTAATATATTCAATTTTAATCGTTTTAAAAAGATATTTGATATTTAATTCTTTGTATCCATCAGATATTACTGGAAGAAGGGCTACGTTAGCGGACTTTCAGTGCATCAAATAAAGTCTACCTGGCCATCTATTGACTCTGTTGATGCTGCTTATGAGTTCAGTAGCAGAGACATTAGTTTCCTCTTCAAAGGTAAAGTTATATTTCTTATAGAGTCTTTGCGTGGTGTATTAAAATGCTTTAATAAATGCAGTTGTGTGTTCTTCCACAGGTCAGCAGTACTGGGCAGTAAAAGGCAGCACTGTTTTAACTGGATATCCCAAACCCATAACCAGATTTGGGTTTCCCACATCAGTGAGGAAGATCGATGCGGCTGTATATGTAAAATCAACTGGCTGCACTTTGTTTTTTGTTGGAACCAATTACTGGAGGTAAGAAAAACTGTATTAATATAGCTTAAGCGAACAATTATACGCATTACCTCCAAAAAAAATAAAATTAAATTAATAACATCAAAACTAACATCATTTTATCAATGGTGCAGCTTCAATGAAAGAACAGCTAAAATGGATAGAGGCTTTCCTAAAACTATTCAACATGATTTCCCTGGTATTGGGTCGCGGGTGGACGCTGCTTTTGACAATTATGGTGAGTTTAAATACTGTAAAAAAAAAACACTGACTGACATTATTCATTAGTGATGTTCCCTGTAATATTTTTTCTCCTTTTTAGGTTATCTGTATTTCTCACAAGGATCAAGGCAAACAGAGTATAATTTTGCTTTAAGAAAAGTGAATCGTGTTCTGTTGAACTATGGATGGCTGGACTGCTACTAAACATTTGAATGAAAAAAAGAAGAAGAAATTAGTGTCTCAGTATTAATAATGTGCCTATCTTTTTTCCTGTTTTTTTATTATTTTATTATTATTATTATAGACAATGCCACAATGAAAATATTGTATGAAATGTAATAAATATATGTGTGTGTATATCTATATCTATATATCTCTATCACTCTTTCTCTCTCTCTCTCTCTCTCTCTCTCTCTCTCTCTCTCTCTATATATATATATATATGTATATCTTATATATAATGTATATGTATGCATGTGTTTTGCAATGTAGCTGTAACACAATATTAGAATAAAAAATAAATATTAAAATATGGATGCATTTTTTGTAAGCTGAACAAGACTTTTTCTGTATAAAACTGGTGTTGCTATTAATATAATCTATTAAAGCTCTTTTGTTTTTTGTAATTAATACCTGAATAAAAATTAGAGAGGAATGTGAAACAAAACAATACAAAAAAAGTTACAAATTAAGTAAAAAAATGATACCATTTTTTTTTTAAAAAAGGCACATTTAGTTCAGGTCAAATTGAATAAATTCAAGAAAACTTTCTCTACCAAAAATAAGCAAAAATATAACTAAAACAAATATATAATATAAAATGGCACGAAACCAAAACTGAGACAAATATGCCATTTTTAAGAAGGTTGTACAACAAAAACTAGCCATAAATAAATAAAACTAAGAACTATTACATAGACTGCATTAAACAACATTACCCATAATGCTCAGGCGTCGCCATGTGACGCAGACACACCTCTTACTGTGATTGGTTGCTCACTGGAAGCGTTCACCGCACTCTCTCTTTCAGAGGGTTGAAGGTGAATTTTGCTCCTCTGTGTATGCAGTTTTCCATCGCGATTATGACTTCCTGTGCTTTTTACAGTACACGCACACACCTGTGCAGACATCTGGTGAGTTTGAGCTAATTCGATATCGATAGCCGATATTGACTGTGCTACGAGACTTACGGCGCATGCATCAGTAGTTTGGCTGCAGGCCTGTTTCATTATTTACCTTTTAAACAGTGTACCTCGCTTCTTAAAATGTAGATTTTCAAAATGTAAGGTGTTCATATAAATTCTACAGCCATGTGTTATGTCAGCAAACTAGTTTTTGAATCCGCCTTTGCAGGCACATAAATATCTGAGCAGGACCTACAGCACACGGCCGTCTCTAAATGTGAGTAAAATATCATGTGATTTTATCATTTTATGCAGCCATATCTGTTTCTGTCAGGTGTGTATTGAGTGAGTATTTCTTCCTTTCTCATTTCTACCGGGACAGGAAGTCGTCATCGTTAGTGCAGTCAGGACCCCTATGGGGTCTTTCAGAGGAAGCCTTTCCACAGTCCCTGCCACTAAATTGGGTTCCATTGCTATTAAAGGAGCCATTGAGAAAGCAGGTAATATTCTGGTGGTTTTAGAAGGAATTTGTATCTTTTTATAAACTATATGTAATTATCTAGTTTAACAAATTAACCGTAATTTTTTTATGCATTAAATTTGAGTCAAAGAGACGGAAAAGCGTTCATATTCTTTCAAAATATACTTTTTTCTATAAACGCCCTTCTTTGGAACTTATATTTATTAAGGAATCCTTAAAAATGTCAGTTTTTCCATAAATGTTTTCAGAACCACAATTGTTTTCAACATAATAATATAATAATAAGTTTTGAGCACCAGCGTAGCATATTAGAAAGATATCTGAAGGATCACGTGCTCTGCCGTCATAGGAATGACTTATGTTTATTAAAAGAATATATTGTGTACAGTAATATATAATGTGTTTTATATTGGAAAAATATTTCACAGTATTAACAAAAAAATCAGAAAGGGTTAATTTTTGTTTATGCTATAAATACAACATAGTTTGATATTGCGTGTTCTAATTGCAATGGTATTTATATGTGTGTGTTATTATTAAAAAAAATGTAAAGTATCATAAAATGTGTCATCTACAGGAATTCCTTTTGAGGAGGTGAAAGAAGTTTATATGGGCAATGTGTTGCAGGCAGGAGAAGGACAGGCACCGACCAGACAGGCTCTTCTGGGTGCAGGTGAGTCATATATCACACACATAAAAAAAAGCATAAAAAAATGCACCTTATTTTTAGGAATTTACAATGCAACATCTCAAAGAAAACCTTTTTGCTCTTTTTTTTTGTATAGGTCTGCCTCTCTCCACTCCTGCCACTACCATCAATAAAGTGTGCGCTTCTGGAATGAAGTCCATCATGATGGCCTCTCAGAATCTCATGTGTGGACATCAGGTAATGTGAAGGACGCAAGATTCACTAACCTAAAGTGAGAGCGCCCTTTTTTAGCGTCCTAATACAGCAGAGAGAGTAAATCCTCATGATGTCTTCCAGGACGTGATGGTCGCTGGTGGAATGGAAAGCATGTCTCAGGTTCCTTATGTCATGTCCAGAGAAGCACCCCCTTATGGTGGAATAAAGATGGAGGATCTGATTGTTAAGGACGGGTTGACGGACGTCTACAACAAATTCCACATGGTAGTTATTTTGAACCAGCAAAACTGAGTTAGAGAACACAAACAGCAAATGCACTGTACGTAAAACGCCGGAAAGGCTGTGATGGTATAAAACACCTCCGCGCTTCCCCGTTTTTAGGGCAACTGTGCTGAAAATACAGCCAAGAACAGCGGTATCTCTAGGGAGGAGCAAGACGCGTTTGCCATTAACTCGTACAGCCGCAGCAAAGCAGCATGGGAATCTGGAGTCCTGGCCAAGGAGGTGGTTCCTGTGAGCATCCCTCAGAGAGGTTGGTTTCACTGCTGTGGCTGTTAAATTCCATATCGTTCCCCAAGAAGTCCCTTTTATGCGCTAAAATATTGATCACACAATTTATAAATTTGATACACAATTGCAATAAAATATGCTCTCTCACCGCATAGGAAAACCAGACATCGTTGTGAAGGAAGATGAAGAATACAGGAAGGTTGACTTCAGCAAAGTCCCAAAACTGAAGGCTGTGTTCCAGAAAGAGAACGGTACAAGATTATCAAGAATACCTTAGTGGAAAAGTTCTTAAAATAGTGGACTACATAAAAAAAAAAACTAAACATTTTTTACTATAAAATATATATATATATATTTTTTTTAAATTTCCCTTATTTTGATGTGTTGACTAAAGCAAATGTAGGTACGTTTTTGATTTAACTGTGTTGTTAATCAGTGTTGCATTTAAACTTAATGATTTTCATCACAGCTTCATCAGTACAAATGTGTAATTACAGATATATTTACATTCTGACATGCAGGTTTCAGCAGATTATATTTTTAGTTTACCGTAATTGCATGTTGGTGCCTTCAACGGCACACTTTAACCATATTTCAATAGAAGTAATTATAAAAATACATATAAATTACATATGCACTTAACTCCTACTTCAGTGTGCTTAAATAAAGCACTGAGCTAATTGCACGTATTACAGACTTCCAACTGTATATAAATAGCAAAAAACATGCAATTAAGTGTCTGAAAACATTACATTTAGTGTTCGCTTAAATATATTATGTTGAAATTGTATTATGCCATTAAGTACTCCTTTTCTGTAAGCGTATTCAGTTCAAAAGCCAAGCAGGTGTTTGTCTTTGCAGGCACGGTGACGGCAGCGAACGCCAGTACTCTGAATGACGGTGCGGCGGCTCTCGTGCTCATGACGGCAGATGCGGCAAAGAGGCTCAACGTCACACCGCTCGCAAAGATCGTCGGTGAGGCAATTCACTCCTCTTAAATTACCATGAATTTTTTAAAGCGTATTTTGTGCATTTGAACAGATACCGGATAACAGTTCAGGTAGGAAAATGTTATTTTTTTTTCATCCGCAAATGTATTTAGCTCATGTTTCATGTAGATTACGGTTTAAATATAGCACCAAAGCATGTAATCATGTGGTTTTATTCAACAGTTGCTGTATTATAAACAATAGAGCTAACGTACGTTACTCATCATAACCAACCAGAGGGCGCCAACGGCCTGACGAGTGTTTTAACATTTTACTGCATGACTTACAGCCACTATCATTTCAAAATGTGTAAACTCAAGAGTAAGGGTTTAAACTTTTATTTTGAAATTGCAAAGAACGGTTAGCACATCGAAAAAGACACTGACATTATTTTCCTATGTAGCCCTAATTTATAGCATTTTTAAATGGTTACAGCACTGTTTTTAAAAAAGGAAAAAAGTCTTGTTGGTAAAACTACACTATTTTGACTGAAAAGTTGTTTTACTGAAGAAGCTAGTTGTAATGGTAGCTAGCTGCTTAGATGTAGTAAGCTAATCATTCATGTTACTGCATATTACTGCTAACTTCTACACATCTAGATCATCATTTTATTGTAATTCGCAGCTTTTGCTGATGCTGCTGTGGCCCCCATCGATTTCCCTATCGCCCCGGCCTTCGCCGTCCCCAAGGTTAGCAGGTGTTTATGCGGTTATTGCTAAGCTAAAGTGTTTTTGAAGTCATTCAGTGCAGTAACTTCTGTTTCGCACAGGTCCTAAAGGCAGCCGGTGTAAAGAAAGAAGACATTGCCATGTGGGAGATCAATGAGGCCTTCAGTGTCGTGGTGCTGGCAAACGTCAAGATGTTAGACATCGACCCCAGCAAAGTCAATATCAATGGAGGGGCAGTTTCCCTCGGACATCCAATTGGGTAAATATATGCAACATGCTTCTCATGCATCACTATATCGACATACTGTAATTAGATTTACGCAATAATTAATGTGCCGGTTTTGCCATTTTTTTTTTTTTTTTTTTAGAATGTCAGGGGCGAGAATCGTAGGACACATGGTGCACAATCTGAAATCGGGACAGTACGGACTGGCGGGAATCTGCAATGGAGGAGGGGGCGCCTCTTCTATTGTGATCCAGAAATATTAGCACTTTAATCTGCAGAATGCGTGTAGGATTTAGTCCTTGAGTCAGATACGTCTTCATCGTTAATGTGAGGTCAGTCCTGTTTTTCAATTAAAATGGGAAACGAAGTTGACTGTTCATGCAATATAAACTTCTCAAATTGTAGTATTTATTCTGTGCCCTCAATGCATATTTCGTTATGTGGTGTCATTCTCAAAATAATTTTAATAAAGGGGATTAGAATGTGGAAATCTGTAATCGCTTATTTTGTTGATGCCGAATGTGATTATTATGTTCAGAAATAACGATGCATTTCACCTGAATGACCACCAGATGGCGTGTGTGCTTTGAGCTGATTGGCTAATGGATGCTTTTCACAGACTTTAATGAAGCAATGATAATTATTTTTTGAATGTACTGTTCTAATGTATTATTGTAACAGTAAATGACAAAAACGTTATGAATGGGGTTTCTATTTTGGTAAGTAGATGATAAATTGGCAGCATTTCCTTTACCAATCACTTATAACACATTCTCATTTATAACACAGTAGTAGTGTTTTAAGCAAACAGTAAAACATTTATACATTTACATTTAAATTAGCTTTTTTTCCCCTCTCGTGCGCTGCTAAGTTTACCTATGACAACTTTGGCTTCTTAAAACCCTGGAAAAAGTGAAAAGTGTCCATTGAGGAAGTTTTGAGCAACCTAGCTGACTGTGAGATGAAAGTAATGTATGCCACAAGATTTTGTAAATTGAAAAATAAATAATTTAGACTATATGTTTGAAATGTGAATTATGTTCGACAATAAAAACCTATAAAAAAAAAAACACATCTAAATGATTACTAATAGAATATACACACATCTCTATTATTGCATCGGATGACTTATTGCAAGCCAATTTTTAAATGACATTATGCTTGTAAGTGCAATATCTCAAATTTCATAATTAGATCTTATTATTTAAATGATGTCCTGGTGATTCCTCGAGTCTTTTTGTCCCTTTGGTTCAAGCAATGTTCATTAATGTGCTTGATTTATTAATGTACCTGTTTTATTATATAATTTGTTAAATAACGACTTGCTAAAAGTCTCTTATTTAGTAAACAATTAGAGTTGCTGGTGACATTAAAGAAATTTTAGAGACACTATTATTCACCTGCATGTCATTCCAAACCTGCATGGCTTGTGTAGCTAAAAACTATTTATATTAATAGTACTCTAGTCTATTCAGTATATTCACACTCTATTCGCACATTATGACATTTACTAGCGAGTCAAAATGGTTTTTAAATAAATGCGAACAGCCGTTTTTTCAGCCGCTTTACCACAAAGGTGCCTGTTAACTATCTAACACAAATGAGTTAACTATTTTTCTAGGTTGTAAGCGAAATTTGTTCTTCCGGGGAAGTTTACGGAAACTATAAATGATTCATTTTCGGCACTTGACCAAAAGACAAACAAACTCAAGACCCCACCCCCAGACAGCGCTCTTACCACATCACATAATAACACCTTATGTTGATTCTACCGAGCACTCAGAGAGAGTTTATCAAGGTGTACGATTCAGTTTCTTCCTTCTATTTGCCGTAAAAATGTTATTGTGCTTTAATCTAAGGGACAGATGTGCGAGTCAAATATTAACAGGATGTTGGGAGAGCACTTGTAATGTCGTGGATGTCAAAAGTATCGACTCATTGACTCAGTTACTGAATAACAGCGGGACCGAGACTGACCCCAGTGTGAGAGTCGAGTTTGTGAAATCACGCATTTTAATGCAGATCATCTTTACAGCTTGTTTTTAACAAGTGAATAGTGTGACGGGAAATGGAACAGGAAGTTAGCTACGTTTTCTAACAGATTAAATCTTCGTAATATATAGACTTTTAATGGTTTGATAGCTTTTAGCCGTTTCAGGTGATTCTTATTAACGTACAAAATGATTTAAATGACTTTTAGTTGTCCTTGTTTATAATCCTCTCTATATATTTTCTGCCATGGGAACTTTAGCTACAAAGAACAGCACTCTTGAATAACGTAAGATTGTTGGTTTTTTGTGATCTGCAAAGGTTACATCTGTTGACACACATGACACAGTGTTTGATTTGCTTTTTTCCGTGACTTGAATATGTACTTGAATAGTACATCTGATAATTCGTATCTTTATCAGAATCTATCTAATTCGTCTTTTTTTTTGTCATTTTAAGCGAATTTTGACCCGCAGATGATTTTTTTTTAAAAGTACCATAACATTACATTTTAAGTCTTTTTAAAATGATACAATAGATTTATGAAATAGAGAGAATGGAATTTAAGACATTATTAACTCCTTCTCGTCGGCCGTTGCTCTCAAATTTTATTCACTGTCAAATGTATTCAAATTATAGTTAACAAAAAAAGAAACGAAAATGACAAAAACGAAACAATTGAAAGTGTATATATATATATATATATATATATATATATATATATATATATATATATATATATATACATTATATATACATTATACATATATATATATATATAATTTATTTTTATATATATATATATATATATATATATATATATATGTATATGTATATATGTGTTTATATATATATATAAAAACTAAAAAAAAAAAACATTCAGAATATTAATATCATTATTAAATATTAATAAAAAAATATCTATGCATCAGTGATGCATTAATAACACTGGTGCATCAACAATAACAAACCAGTTTGATTCTTCTGACTTGTAATAGATTGTTACCTGCCAAACTTCCCTTTTGCAACAGAAAGGGAACATTTATTGCAAAAGAAGTCAATTAGAATAAGATTTGAGCTAGTGGAAGGTTTTCAGCGTGACCATCTAAACTTTTGGTTTAATGTTACCATAGGCATTTAGAAGACCTGAACCATATCATTCAAATGAAAGTTAAGGAACTTGTGGTGATGTTATGTTTTCAAGAAAAAGGAACTTGAAAATGTACATTTGCATCTGTAAGCCTAGGAACCTTTTTTTAAAAAGATAAAAACACACATTTAATGCTATATGTTGCAGTAGCGCCTCATCCAAACGCTCACTGTGAAATGAAGTGAGCAAGAAGGAAGTTTTTTTGTGGAAGAATGTTTTCCATTTTTTTCTATTGTTGGCACACCTTGTTTGGTTAGTAATTTACAATGCAAAGCTGCGTAATCTATGCTAGAGAAACACAAGACCAGGTTATTGCTGAGAAGAAAAAACAGTGGACTGCTCTTAGTACTGCTCATCAGGTGATATTTTCACCTGACTGGTGTTTCAGCTGGTTTACTAAACAGAGGTGTGGCGCCGGCTGCTCATTACACATACAGAGAGTCCGCTAACACTCGAACACGAGGAGAACCCTCTGTCCGGTGAGTCTTGCTATATATCATTATCAATATTTGCATGCCGTTATAAATAATTTCATACAAGCTGTTTGTGAGTCTAATGCATATTTTGGTGTATGTTCAATCAGCAGATCTTAGTTTGAGATCCAAGTTCAAGTTTTTTTTTGGATTGCGTTTTGCAATTTGCAAGGCAAACGATGCCGACAACAGATACGGTAATGTCATGATATAGTTATTACTTTTCTTAACTCTTATTTGTACGTGTTTATCTTCATCTGCCGTATTTGGATCTTTTAGTCCCTGGTGTCTTTTTATTGTCATTCATTTTATGAAACAGTGCAGACACTCAGTCAACAGATGGGCTATATTTGTAAAGCATTAACTGAGGACAAACTGAGCACGTAATGAATGATGCATCAGAAAAGAGGTTAGATCTTTTAAAAAAGGATAGACAGATAGGTTTACAAAAACACTGATTAAAACATAATTGTTAATGGGTTTGTTAGAATTTATGGTGAGTTTCTGGTTTATCTATGGGAGCAATTTTTTATTTCACGGGTTGTTTTTATAAGGAAGTATTTTCTGAAGAAGCAACAGGGAACTTTATTATCATACCTGCTATCTGTTATGTATTCACCAATGTAATATTAATATTTCTATATGATAATACAAACGCATCCAACTATAAACCCTACCACAAAATACAACCACCATTATTTTGAAATATTAATAATGGCGATAGTACTTTTCCGTATGGTATTTAATATTCAACAATTAACATCACTGATAATATGATAACACTGAATATTACTTTGCCTCTAAAGTAAAATATTAAGTAGGTTCTAAGTAAAATATTAATTTATTAATACTGTTTATGTAACAATATAGTATTTGATCCCAAGCAGTCTATACTGGAAATAAATAATAAAACTATATATATATATATATATATATATATATATATATATATATATATATATATATATATATATATAGTTTTATTATATATATATATATATTTATACCTGTGTTTAAGTTAAAAACAAGTAGAGCTCTTTTCCTGTTCCCCTTTTCCTGCTTGACAAATGTTGATGAAATATTCAATTACTAAAGTATTAAATACCTAAGTTAATAATTTATTACGTAGTAATAAGCGATTATCATTGTTTAAATAAAGAACAATGTTTATTTAATAGGTATGTATTTCCTGCAACAGTCTGCACATTGTCGTTAGCCATATTGTAATTGTTAACATGGGCACAGTAGTCTAAAGTAGCTTTTTGATGTATATTCATCTCATTTGATATCCTTTTCAAGCAAAACGTGTTGCAAATGTCTTTCAAACTTGAGAAACTGACAAAACCCTAATTTGTTTCAGACTTACGACAATGTTTCTCACGTGAACTATGCTTTCCATCACGAAGAGCAGCGGCCGCCTCCGTATGCGCCGTCTTCCGGAATGAACCCGGCTTTACCTCAATACCCCGGCCCCCAAAACCCTCAATATCTACACCATCATTCCCCTCCACCATACATTTCAGAGAGATACTCGCCTGCTCAGAGCCTCCATCAGTACACGCCTCAAACAGCACCTATTAATACCCACCACACGGTCACGCCTGGACCCTACCTTGACGTTAATCCGCTTCACAAAGGTGCTTAATGCGTCTTAAAGTAACAGTGCACCAAAAATGTATCATTTACTGACCCACACTAATGTGGATTTCATTCTTCTGTTGAACACAAAGGGTGATATTTTGAAGAATGTTTGTTAGTTTTATTTCTAAAGCAGAATTAAAACAGTGTGCAGAACCAGTTTGTTTAAAATGATGATGGAGCCAGTCTGAGATGTAGAAGTAGCTTATTCCAGCGTATTCTAGTTCTTAAAATATCAAGCATAATTCGATTTGCTGATCTGAGAGACCTGGGTGGTTTGTGTGTACGAAGGGGATCCACTAAATAAGGTAGGCTTATTATGCAATGTTTTATATGCAACAATCAGTCATTTCAAATCAATTCTGTACGTCACTGGCAACCACTGAAATGATGCTAAAAGCGGTGCTACATGCTGTTTTTAGTACCTTAAAAAGCCTAGCAGCCGCATTTTGAACCAATTAAACAATACTCGGCTAATGCACGCATACATTTAGTTTTAATGATCCAGTCTTACGCAGACAAACGCATGAATAACCCTTTCAAAGTCAGTGTAGGACGGAAACGGATTAACCTTTGCTATTGGTCTTAAATGGAAGAAACAATATTTGACAGCAGTGTTGAACTGTATGTAAAATTTCAAAATTTTACTGAAGATTTACAGAAGGGAGTTAAACTGCCCAAGTCAAAAGGGTTTTTATTAACAGGAGCACGGACCCAAATTATATCAGTTTTACTTTCGTTAAAATCCAAGGTTTAACTTTATGTAAATACATCAGCAGTGACTCAAAGTAGCTTATATCCTGTTTATTCAGGTGTATCCTCTGAGTCTCATCTGCATAACAATGTAAAGATAATCCATGCTTATGAAATATAGAACCTAAGGGTAATATATATATATATATATATATATATGAAAAACAAGATTTGGCCGAGAATGGATCCTTGTGGAACCCCACTAGACAAAGAGTAATGTAGACGAAAATAGATTGAAATGTCCAATTAAAAACAAATATTTTAAACCATTGAAGTGCTAAACCCTGAGAGACAAGAGAAAAGAATACTGTGTGTGTGTGTGTGTGTGTGTGTGTGTGTGTGTGTGTGTGTGTGTGACTGTGCGTGGCCAAACATCTTCTGGTGCCCTTTAGTATTTTACTATGGATTAACATGGAAGCCATTCTTCAAAATATCTCCTTTTGTCTTTAAAATACATGTTTGGGTAAACTATTCCTTCTAACTTTTTTTAGCCATTTTCATGTTCTAAATATTGGTTCGACAGTTTCCAGGAGAACAAAATGGCCATTTATCCTTGGTGCAGTTGCCTCCCTACTGATCGTTGCCGGGGTCATCGTTGTGGTGCTTTGGTTTTATGGTAAGAGCCTCGCACACTGGACGTCCTACAGTACATATACCCCATTATTTCTTGCTCTGATATCCTTTGTCTCCTCCAACAGGTGTGTTCGATTGTTTGCAAGGGCATCGCTGTAAAACGAATAACGAATGTGTCAGCGTCTCTCAGTGGTGTGACGGCGTTCAGGACTGTCCGTCAGGAGATGATGAAACTCAGTGCTGTAAGAATCCCTTGCACATGTGGTCCGACATGTCCGACAAGATCTTTTACTAAGCTTTCTGTTGTTGTGTTTGTAGTTCGTCTGTTTGGATCCGAGTCCCTTCTTCAGATGTATTCAAACGTGACTCAAAAATGGGAGAATGTGTGTTCAGATGGATGGAATGACAACCTCGGAATACAAGCGTGTGAGAATATAGGATACGAGAGGTACAGTGTGTGACCTTCACGCAAGGTTATTGTTTCAAATTATTGCTGCTCTTTGAAACGTAGTATTTATCGAAGAATACTGTATAAAAAAATAATTGCTGTTGCCACAAAAACAATATTAATCAGCACAAGAATAGACCATTATGAGCACCAAATCAGCATATTAGAATGATTTCTAAAGGATGCGAAAAATGAATCTGAGAATTTAGCTTCGGAAGTATCACAGTTAGGCGAGGGGATTTGTAATATGTACTGTGTGTTTGTGTGTGATCTATCTCTCAGGGACACCTATGTGGGTTATGAGGAGATTTACTCGAGAGCATCGACTGACTACATACTGGTGAAGACTTCTCTCAGCTCCTCCAATCTGACAGGTTTTCTCAGTAAAACGTACGCAGCACAGTTCTATTAATACAGACATTTCTAGTTCTTCATATCTAAAAGGTTTAGGTTTTACACTTTGGGTATTTTATTGAAGTTAACTTTAGCCATTGGTTAGCGGTGTTTCCTATAATCAGCATGTTTCTTTTTATATTTCCCTATATGATCATTCAGTTCAGACTGTCCATCTCAAAAAGCAGTGGCAGTCAAATGTATAGGTAAGACAATAATGCCAGTTCTTTATTTTCTTTATTTTTCTTTTTTGTGAAACAGATATTTATGTTGTTTTTATTTTAGACGTTGCCCTTATTTTGTGTGAAATAAATGTAGATGTAACAATAATAATAAAAGACGGCAAGAAAAACAAAAATGAAATATAAGACAAATTTAATCGAAAATTAGAATTGCTTAATGACTAAAACTTAAACTAAAATTAAATAGAGAAGTTTGCAAAAAAAACAACAGTAAAGTAACTAAAATAAAATGAAAACTAAAAATATACAAATTCATGATATTACTAAATTACTAATACTATAAATAATACAATAACGCTGATCCCAGTGTACAGTTGGTTATCTTTTACTCACTTTCATGTGAATAATGAGAGTTTTAATTTTTGGGGTGAACCATTCTTTTAAATATTCTAATTGTTATAAAACATTAATATGAAGTATAGCTTGCAGCTAGGAAAGCTACACTTTCCACGTACACCGATACAGGTATCTGAATCCTGTTGTAGATTGTGGACAGAACAGCGGGACCCGAATTGTAGGAGGAACCACGGTGACCTCTAGGGGGGTGTGGCCATGGCAGGTCAGCCTGCAGATTTCCAGAAGGCATCTGTGTGGCGGGTCTGTCATTACACCTTACTGGATCGTCACTGCAGCTCACTGTGTTCATGGGTAAGTACTATCGCTTAGTACGGTCTCGTTTGACAATTTATGATGAACTCTAATAAATGACAAACTGGTGTAGGAATTCAGATGCGAGGGATTGGACTGTGTATGCTGGATATCTGACTCGTTCCGAGATGCTGTCGGCCACCGGCAATTCTGTAAGCCAGATAGTCATGCACAACTTCGATCCGATAACCAACGAAAATGACATCGCCCTGATGAAGCTAAACCGACCACTCATGATTACATGTAAGACAATTTCACAATTTTCCCCCGACCAATAAGAAAATATCACGATTGTTTAATAATACTGACACATTATGTGACAATAAATTAAAACAGTGTTTTTGTATCACGCAGTGTTATTTTAGTATTATTTACAGTATATACTTTTATATCGTTTATTAATATTAATATAAAATTAGCTTTAATGTTCATATTTTTATATGGAAGTATTAAGTTATTAATTCTGCTTTTGTCATTTTCATTTAAAAAAGTCTAGTTGGCAAGGGAACATTTCTAATTTTTTGTTAATAATTATATATTTAACATTTATAAATTAATATTTTTTGTATTTCAGCCACATTTCTATGCACAAAACAAGTTTTTAATAAAAAAGGATTTAAAAAAAAAAAAAGTTAAATAGTGGAGCTTGTTTTGCAATAATATTCTATTATTATATAAAATAACAGTTTTTCTGTTTCAGGATTTCACATTTAATTCAGTGTGTTTCTTTCTTTGTGAAATTTGTTATTAAAAATGTTTAAGTTTTTGTTGTGGTCGACAGAAAAAAAAATCATAATTTACTCACTATCCATTTGTTCAAATTAAATTGTTTGTGAAGAACCGAAAAAGAGAGATTTTACAGAATAAGTTGCTCTTCCATATAATGGCTTATATATGAGCCTATCAAATGACTTCAGAAGAATAGGAATGAGTTGAATAGATGATTTTGTGGTGCTGTTAGTTTCAGTTTCCACTGTGTGAAAAAGAGCAGCTTGAACATTCTGCAAAATATCTCCTTTTTTGTTTTACAGAAGAACCATGCAGCTTTGGATGGTAGTAATTTGGTGTTGTTTCTTGTTTCAGCGAATGTCAGGCCAGTGTGTCTGCCCAATAAAGGCATGTACTTCGCTGCTCCGCGGGAATGTTACGTCACTGGATGGGGGGCACTGTTTAGTGGAGGTTTGAAACTTTTTAATCAGCAAATGCCAACAGAACCGTACTGAAACACATACCGATCCAAACGCCTGTGCAGCGATTCACGACTCATTCATAACGAGCAAATATTGTTATCTTAAAGGATCTCCCTCACAAAACCTACAAGAAGCCAAAATCCAGCTAATCGACAGAACGACTTGCAACAGCCGACAGGTGTATAACAGGCAGATCACAGACACCATGATCTGTGCTGGCAAGCTGGAGGGTGGCGTGGACTCCTGTCAGGTCAGAAACACACTCGGTATAAACACAGTTAGAAGCTGCTCGATCCTTCAAGAGAGTAAATTAGAGTACTGTAAATGTAATGTATGTGCCAAAGGCCAAATTAAATAAGTGCTCTTCCACACAGGGGGACAGCGGGGGTCCTCTGGTCACAAAAGAGAATTCTCTATGGTGGCTGGTTGGGGACACTAGCTGGGGTGATGGATGTGCTTTCAGAAACAAGCCCGGAGTCTACGGAAATGTGACCTACTTCCTTGACTGGATATACGAACAAATGCGGGTAAGATTTCAAATCCAAATCCAAACTATGTCACAGAAAATGTATTATTATCACGTATAAGTTTGTTTTTATTATCATTAAACAGAGCTTTTTGATTTTTTTTCCCAGAGATATTAACCTTTTTAATATAAAGATTTTTGAGAAGAGCAACTGATCCAAATCGCTGACTCTCAGGAACTGTGACCGTTTTTTTTTTTTTTTTTTTATAGTCTTATTTTACTTTTTGCTTTCATTTAAATGTTTTCGGATAAATCTAAAAGAACCACTTATTTATTTACACCGGTGTCAATAAGTGAATTGCACATTATGCTACAATATGCACTTTTCTCTCTTTTTTTTTTTTGTTGTTGTATGTTTTGTATAAAAAGCACG
This sequence comes from Puntigrus tetrazona, assembly GCF_018831695.1. Classification (NCBI taxonomy): domain Eukaryota; kingdom Metazoa; phylum Chordata; class Actinopteri; order Cypriniformes; family Cyprinidae; genus Puntigrus; species Puntigrus tetrazona. Next base: position 1,024,103 of record NW_025047682.1, read on the forward strand.
ACTGTACAAATGAGTTTATAAAAAAAACAAAAAACAAAAAAAAAACCCTACCTGACATCACATCACTGACATGTTTGTTCTCTGGCTCTCTTTGCAACCACAACATTTCACATTTGCATTGTTACCAGTATTCAATAACAGGATGTGACAGAGATTAAAACCGCTCTCCTCAGAGCTGCGGACAGACATGGTGCAAACAAATGTCTTTCTTGTATAACTATATAGAGATCTAAAATTGTTTTTACGACATCAAGAATTTATATTAAAACGTGTATGACTTTCTGACTGAACACCATTTGTTTTTTTTTTCCACTGTTTAATCGTCTTTTCGTTTTCACATTAAATGAATTTATATTAAATGCATATATAATGCCGTCTCTGATTTAAAATGATAACCAAGAAGCATAATGCAAAAGACATCTGCAATACCAGATCCTTCTGCTGGATGACTCTACATCATATTTTTTGGCTTCACGGAGCATTAAGGCTCACAATCATCTGACCAAACCACAGGAGTAAAACTCCTATGACCCATTTTCCTCAGCTTTTCTTCACGCCTAAAAGAATGAATTCACACCAACCCTCGGAGTCCTCACAGTTCCTGGCTCTCGGTTAATCACCATTATGAAGTGTTATAGCATATTCAGCAGCAGTATTTAAACCTCTCCTTTGCCATTTTAACAGGACCTTTAATCACCGCTCATTGAATTTGCGACTCTAATCGGCAGATGCTCAGTGGAGGAGATCAGCGTCTGCTACCTGTTTGTACCAATTAGCAGATGCGTGACACTCGGCTGACGGCTCTTCAGAGGGTTAACAGATGTGGCAATTACGGCCTCATTTGAATGAATGCTCAAGGGGTTCAACATAAGGGCTGCGCAATTACACGGCAGCCTGGGAACCCATTTCATCTTCAGCTTTATTCTCGGTCTCTGCGAGAGGGAAGTGTTGGCAGGGAACCCACCGTGTGTTGACAAACAAACCTGCTTCCCGTGATTTTTTTTTTTTTTTTTTTTTTTAACCAGAGAAAATATGCTGAGGGGTCCATAAACCCCCAAATGTCATGCTGATTTAGCCCGCTCTGGCCTGACTCGGGCTGCAGGAAAGCTTAGTTCCGATAAAGGATGAACGAGATGATAAAGGATACATTATCGGCAAGGGAATGTTTTCATTCAGATAATAAATGATAGGAAAAGGGGGAGAAAAAAATTATAATAAAAGAAGAGAAGAGCAACTAATTCAAACCACTGATACTGGATTTAACAATTTCAAATGAATTTATTTTGAATTGCAATATTATGGTTTTAATTATTTTTTATTCATTTATGAATACATTATTATTATTATTCAATTTGTTTATTTTTTTGGTTTCATTTTGGGTTCAATTTGAGAACAACAACTTCAAACCACAGACACTGATTTTATAAATGTCAATTTTTAATGTCAATTTATTTTATTTTATTTTGCACTGAATTAATATATGCTGGTTTTATTTATATATACAGTTTCATTATTTTGTTTATTCCTTGTTTTGTTTGTCTCATCTACTTATCTACTTACTACTCATTCTTCAAGTGCATCAGGTAAGGTACAAGGCTAAAAATAGAAATTACTCACCTTGTGTCACAACAAATGATATTTCATAGATGTATTGGCTAAATATTTCAGTACAACGAAAGTTCAGTCAAGCTGCACGAATAATAAAAAGGACCATAAATGTACTATAAAAAGGTTTGATATCAGTGTTAATCAGAAGATGCCAAAGTAATCTTTGACTAAACTGACACAAAGCCTACTGTAATGTCACACCATGTATAAAATACTTTTTAATAGCATATTTTCGATCATATTGTGTCCTCAGAAGACTGTAAAATACACAATATAAGCCAGTTTTATAGTACTTTCATGCTGCTGTTCTGTAATACTTGTATAATTGCAAATGATCAGCTTCAATCTGTCAAATGTGACTATGAGGGTTTTAAAATATTAACATTTTTTTTGTTAAAACAAGCCTTACATATTCTTCTGTTACAGGGAAGACAGGGTTTGGGAATAGGCTACATAATAGGCTAAATCTTCATTTTTTTGTGCAGCATCCCTTTAGGCAGTCACCCAGGTGTGAGCAGGGCACAGATTCTTCAGATAGGACAGATGCTGAGGTCTTCCTTTAGCTCTCACATGAGGTTTAGTGTCTGCCGATCAAACAGAGTGTGTCATTTAGTCTGAGGGCCTGATCAAATACACTTGCCTCTGCAGCCAATGAGGGGGGAGAGCTTGTTACTGGGCAGTTATGGGTTTAGTCTCTCTCTCTCTCTCTCTCTCTCTCTCTCTCTCTCTCTCTCTCTCTCTCTCTCTCTCTCTCTCTCTCTCTCTCTGTTCTTGAGGTCGATGTCATACATCAGCGTTCATAGATTCCCTGTGCTGCTGTGTGCGATTCTACTGAACATCAGCAGTCTGTGCTGCTTTTAAGATCAGCTAATAGCATCAACTATCAGCTCACCTCAGCAACACGAGCAATATTAGGCTTATTAGAGGAACACTACCTGCTGACATCAAATTATTTCTGTATGTAGGGAATGTCAAAGGATAGACTCATATTTCTATCGCTTTCCTCTGTTTTTTTTTTTTTACTCCGCACCTGATGAAATCTAAAATAGGCTAACTATGATTTGGAAACGACTAGCTGAAATCAAATATTTTCTCGTTGTAGCCTAATCGAGATGCTTTTTAAATTTAATATCAAGTCACTTTTAATAGCAAAGCGTAGAGACAGATTTATTTTTTTACGTGCTGCATTGTAGATGCTAAAACGAAATAATAAAAGCGAAAAGTGTATGATTGCGCTAGTGTGTTTATGCAGTTCTCCTGACAAACAGCAGGCGGCGTCGCGGACTGTGAGGATAAACAAACCACCTCAGGTCGCGCTTTTTGGGGGGTTTCCTTCGTTTTCTCACAGGTCTGCTCGAAAATACAACATTTGTAAGCGACATAAAATTAATTATGCTAAATCAAGCTAACTGAGGAATCATTGAGGAATCATTAGTAAGTATAACCGAGTGTTTTCGGTCGATGTTGCTACGGAATTCAAAACATGTTTGACGTTTTAAAATACGACGTCTAAATAAGTTTTAAATAATTAAAGAAAGAAAGCATAAAAAATATTCATAACGCTTTTGCCAAGTCTTTTAATCTCAGTAACATATACCCTTTTGGCAACAGTTTTAATTTAATAACCATCGAAGAAGAGTTGTTTTTTTGTTGGTTTTTTTTGGTACACTTTCAATACATGACGTAAGCGCGAATTTGATTTATTATTTTACAAAGAGGTTTCAGTCTTATACTGATCGTTATTAATTAAAAACATGAACTTACTATATGGTAAGGTTTAGGAATAGGATTAGAGTTTAGTTTTGCATGTAATTATGTATAATTCTGTGCTAATTCTGTAGTAAGTACGTGTAACATGTGACGAGGACACCTTAAAATAAAATTTTCAATCTAGTTTCCCAGGATTTTGTACATGAACCATAATGTGAATATGCTAATAATCATCTTCTTATAAATACGTACAATTTCTAGTATATTAATGACTACCAATCTTAACATACATTGACAATAGTAATACATTTATTATAATGCACACATATGTACACGTGCCTTGGAACCTGGCGTAAATAGCAGCAATCCCGTTTTAGCTCTCATGTATGCTGTATGAATAGAAGTGTATGCATTGGCTAATCCAAGACAGAATATTCTCTGCGATTCTCTTCAGCTTGTTCTGTGTTGGTCAGTCTTTCTGTTGACAGTTTTGTATTTAGGTCACACAGGAGCCCTCGGGCAGCAGTAAAGCATGTCCTCTACAGGAGTGATTGACACCTTCTCTGATGGTGAATGAAGTCTCCAGCTTCTCTGGGCTCCAGCCACAGTAATAAACCAGCGCTGCGCACTGACGGTCGGTTCCTCGTCTCGTTTCTTTAATTCGATGTTTTATGTGATACATCGTAATTGAGGCAAATAAATTGAGACAGTTGTAGAATAACACAATTAGTGTTTCATTTTTATTTTTTTTTTTCTCTAGGACGCAATCATCTTTTATTTCCCATTAATGAAACAACACCTCATTTTATGGCCTACTGAACCGAACAGCATGGATCGTGAATTAAATTGAGAGGTAAACAAATAACAAGAAAATCTTGTTACCAAAACTGCCTTGCATATACAGCCGGGCATGGGTAACCGCTATAAAAATGACCTTTATAAACACTAGCTTAGAGCTGGCTTTGCTAAAATTCTCTGTCAGCCTGCTTTCAAATCACACCATCTTCATCAACAAGCATCACAAAACACATTCAACAGGGCTATTAAACCACGAATGCCTGTCTTAAAGGTTTGGCATCTATTAGCATTGCCAGCATCGAATACAATCCAGTATATTCACCTGCAAACGCCCGAAAGCTTTCTAGGACTATAGAACAATAGACTTTCTGTTGCAAAATGTAATTTGCTGCCTTTAGAGAGACCGGCTTGGATTTGAATTGCCTTTAATGTTGAGCTGAGGTCAGTCTGTGTTGCTTTAAGATGAAAGGGAAGAGGAATCTGGTTTTGGATCAGAGGAAAAGCTGTGGCGGCGCATGTCAGTGTTTCTGTGAGAAAGAGAAGTCGAACAAGAGCTCTTCGGTCTCTCAGTCAGCAGTGAGATTAAAACGGAGAGAATGTGAGACTTTTGCTTAAGTCGATGTTTCTTCTGAGAAATAGATTCAGTAATTTGACATGCGTCTCCTCTAGAGTTTAAGAAAATGTCTCATTTATGTCTCATTCTTTGCTCTGATTTCCCCAAATACTAATGTGTCAGAAATTCCAATCTAATTATATAATATATGATAACAATACTAAAGTCTTCAATCAGGAATTGGAATGTAAATTTAAACTTTAAATTCAAAGTTAATTGGCTGCTGTTATTATTGTTATTATTGAATTTATTTTTCATTAATAGTGTTTACATAATTATTAGTGTTGTCAAATGATTGATGGCATTCAAAATAAGTTTTTCTTTGCGTAATATATCTGTGTGTACTGTGTATATTATGTACATATAAATATATATATATATATATATATATATATATATATATATATATATATATATATATTCATATAATTTATGCTATATATAAATATATTTAATATAAAAATAACACATTTTCTTAAATATATCCATGCATGGGTGTGTATTTATATATACATAATGCACAGGACACACACACATATACTAGTGAACAAAAACATTTATTTTGGATGCGATTAATATGTAATATAATATAATATTTATATTTTATATCACACAAGCTCTTTCAGGTGCAAATAAGTATTAAATAACATAAAATACGCTTTACCTGTAATATTTAAAATATTTGTATTATTTTGTTACAATTTATATAATATACAGCATAATAATAATAATAAGTATAATAATAAAGTCTGCAAATTTAAGTATGCAAAACAAATGTTGCTTAAAGTAATTTTTGTGTCACACATATTTTATATTCTTATTTATTCGTTATTATTATTTTATTTGTTTTGCAAATGTGATTTTATTTGTCGGTTAAGCATGCAACCAAACAGATAAATCACAAATCGTACAGCGCGTTCAGATGTTCACAAGGATAGCTGGAGTATTACTTCTTTTAGGCAAGTTCACAGCAGAGAGCGTCTGCTCTCAGCAGCACGTACCAAACGCAGCTCTGTACATTCATCTGTCTGTCATGTTGACAGGTCTTCAGCCGCAGCGATGTTAACGTCCCGTGGCTGTTCTCCAGTGATGAGTCCAGATGGAGGATATGTTGGTACCTGCCCTTTTATTTTCATTGCCAGCTCACTCCTCAAGCCCCCGGTACACCTCCACACCATCTGTGCCAACCTGCCGTCTCTCCGACAGACAGTTGCAGGTTCCGCGGTGCGTGGTAGGCCTACAGCTGTGCAGACAGCCAGCCCAACATCTGTGTGTCCTGTGGGACAGACGGGAGGGGGGGTGGATGTCCCGCTGATCTTCTCAGCTGCTGCTGGTCTTAAACACAGCCATGGGCCGGCGGTCCTGCGGACAGGATGAGTTTTGCGATGTAAGTGTGAAACAGAAAAGCACTTTCTGTTCAGTATTTACTACTGAACTTTTCCTAACCTCGCAAAAGTATACATTATGTAAAGGTAGTAGTAGAAACGGAGAGAGAGAGAGAGAGAGAGAGAGAGAGAAAGAGACTTCCCATAAAACCATTAAAAAAATATGTACATTAATAAACAATATACATTGGTATATAAAATACACACATGCACACAGACGGATAGATAGATAGATAGATATATATTTTTTACAATTTCAAAATTACTGCTCTCTTTTTTAATATATTTTATATTATATTACATTTTTAGTCTTCAGTGTGACCTGATTCTTCACGAATCATTCTAATATGTTGATTTGCTGCTCAATAAAAAAATTTTTAATTATTTTTTGAAAATATTCAACAAATCATTGTTACTAACATTGAATGCATTTATTTGCAATTGAAATCTTCTCATATTTTCATTAATTACTTGCAAATTCTTGTGAGATAATTTTGAAATATACAGCAGAATATATTTTTTTTGGAAAATTGATTGTATTGTATGGTTTTACAAATAAAAACTTAATAAAGAATTAATAACAAAGACATAAAGAAATAATAACAACTTTGTAAAATTATTATTTATTAAATAAAAACATATATAATTAATTAAAATAAAAATATTGAATTTGAAAGCATAAATCAAGTTCCATTTATTTTTACAATAGCCCTATGTTTTGTTTTTTTATTTTCAAAAAAATCTGTTGTATATCTATAAAATGTATTATTGATTTATAAAAAGGCATAAAGCATTCATTTAATTCATCAATTAATTAATGAAAATTTAACTAATTCATTTTTGGGGGAAAATAAACAGGATTTATTTCTACAATTAAAAACATTGAAGACATTTTGTGTGATTATCTCTTAAAAATAAGGTTTTAGTAACTTAGTAGTAGCAGCCTATTACGTACATTTTACTTTTATTTTGACGGGTTGCGGTGTGTATGATATGAGGATAGTTTTACTCAAATAAAACGTGAAGAGCAGCTCTGGAGATGCTGTTTATGTATTTATGTCTTCATTTAATGAGAAGACAGATGTTAATATCACGCGTGCTTCAATACTAGCACTACACAGAACCGCGCATCTGCACTATTCATTAACACAGAATTCATATTTAGTCTTTTTGCAGCTTTATATAGGAGTATGCTTGTGTTTAAATTAGAAGTAAACAAATGCAGCAATTCTAAATATTTAAAAACATAATCAGACGATCATCTGCACACAGCGGTTCTGCTACTGGTTAGACATTCCAACTGCAGAAAGTGAGATAGGGAATGAAACAAAATCAAGAAATAAATAAATAAAAGAACTTCATACATTTTTATGACCACACATATAAGGTCAGCCATGTGCTTTGGTTACTAAGCAACACAGTAAGCCTGTGTGAGGGTTTTGTCAGAAGTTGACTCAGATGTGTTGTACGGCTGTGAGAGTAACAATCAGGCTTTGATTACTGTGCAGAGTCAAGCCCGACAGCAGCTGCCTGTGAGCTCAGTCCTCTGTCTGTCCGTCTCCCGCTCAAACATTCAGCATAAGCGCACAAATTATTAAGGAAGCGCGAACCTCACAGCACAATGTTTTTAATAGCAGCTATTCTCTGGCAGAAATGACTCTGGTGGAAATTTTAAATAGCCAATTACTTTGATTCGTTTTATAGTTGGCAATGTATGTATCTCGAATACAGACATTTATCCGTTTTCATATGTTTAAGTTAAAATGATCAGTTTTTCTTTTATGTAAAAAAAATCTTTAGGATATTAAGTAAAGATAGAGTTCCATAAAGATTTTTTTTGTACATTTCCTACTGTAAATATATCAAAACTTTTATGCATTGCTAAAAGCTTCTCAATATTTAAAATGATTGTCCTGTCCAAAAAAAAAAAACATACAGCAATTTAAAGCTTATTTATTAAAAACATGATAGTGCCCTTATGTATTTACATCTTGAAATTTTATGGCCATTTACGACCCTTTTCTTATTTTTATTGCTGTTTTATCCATTGATTTTAATCAAACGTCAAAGTATTTTAAGGAAGTGGAATCTGAAACAGATATTCTTCTGAAATATATATAGGTTATTACTAACACATACCATTCAGACAAACTGACCATAGCCATTATTTACAGTCAACTGAGCATGATTTCTTTTTCTTTTTATTATTTTAATAACGTCAGTGACACTCCTGAAAAGTTTAGAAGACTATTTGTCTTTAAAAGAAGACTATTTTTCTACAGTATTGTTTAAAACAAAACAAACCAAAACAAAAAAAAATAATTTAAATAAAATTAATCTAATAAATGTAATAAAGGAGATACTTTTTATATATTACATTTATAAAAATTTAATTAAATGTATATTCTGTATAGTTATGGAATATTATTTTTATTATTTATTAAAGTATTCCACCACATTTGGGCCGTAAAATATATATCCCTTTCTTACTTGACTTCTGTTTTATTTATTATCGATATTAGTATTTTACATTAGTATTTCAGTGTGTTATTTTCTGTATCATTTGAATTAGTAGTTAAAACGTAGAGTCTGATGCATAAAATGACGCATTATGATGCTGTTTAATGTCTCTTTCATTCTTTCTCTCCCCGTCTCTGTCTCTCCTCCAGTGCCCTGTTTTATTGCATTGCGCCTGTAGAGACCTGCTGGGTGTGGATCGGCATGGACAGCCAATAGCAGACCGGCAGCAGTGGCCAATGAGGCAGGGTGGGGTTACTGTGTCATAATCACAATAAAGGAAAGGGTCAGCACTTCTTTATTCACACTCACCCAAAATCATCAAACAAATTGTAATAATTCTAAACCTACAGACCTTTTTTCGTATTTACCTTTGAACAGAGATCAGAAGAGATGCATTACACAGATCAAAGTGGTTTTATTCAGCTCTGCACTGGAGGATGACATCTGAATGAAGATGCTGCTGCACTGAGCATTCAATATATAGGATCAATACATGGATTCCCAACAGCAGGTCATTAAGACTGTTCAGCCCAATCAAGCGCTTATTCTCCTGTGAGGGAGAGATTCGTTGTTTCATTTAGCTCCCAGTGATTCATGGGAGTTACCTTATTAGGCAGGATCTCTCCTGTAAAACGAGCTCATTCACATGAGCACTCAGCTGCTGGTTTTAATGAAATCAAACAGACGTCAAATCTTAAGCGTTTGTGACAAGAAAGTGGAAGAGAAGCCATTTGATCATGTTCTGGTGCTCGTGGAAAGATGATATTGGTTATTTCCAGCACATAACGTTCAAAACTGCAGACTGCAGCTATTGTTTACAGTCATATGTTAATGATTCAAATTAAATGTCTACAGTGCTAATATTTTCTTACATGTGTAATTGTGTAACTGAGTATTGTTTTTTATGAATATTTAATTTTATTTCTTTTTATTTAGTATTTTTATTTTTTTACATTTTAAATGTAAAATTGTATTTAATTTATTTTCCAGCATACATTACTAAATGTAATAAAATAAGTAATAAAATAATATTATTATATATAAAAAGCTATTATTATATATTATATATATAAAAAATAAAATAAAAATAAAATATATATAAATATATATAAAATGTATTTTTATAACAATAATATCTTTATTTTAATCTTGTTTATAATTAATAATATTGTTATTTTGTTACATTTAGTTTAAATTAAATAAAAATAAATACAAATTTGAAAAAAAAAATAAAATATATATATAAAAATAAAATATATTACAATATTACTGCACATTTCTACTTTTCGGGCAGCCAGGAAATATAAACAAAATCAGAAATCCATATTGACTGAAATGTTTTCTATTTAATGATCATTTACAATCCAAATATCTTTTTAGGAGGAGAAAATGTCACAATTACATTTCCTAAAACGTATCTATATACATAGTATTTGTTTAGCAATATTATTTCATTTTTTATATTTTTAAATGCATTTTATACTGTGAATACAGGCAAACTTTTTTTATTTCTCAATTCTCTAGCTATAAGAATCTTTACTTGGGTGGTTGGATGGGATTTTGACTCCTTTTGTTCTTTTTCTCTCTGTTGGCACAGATAGCATCCATTCCCCATGCAGAGGAACATCCGGACATCCGGTAAGATTCTGTCATTTATTGTAAGCCACATTCCAGATGAAATGAAGCAGCGTGTGAGTAGAGTCCGGGGAGAGCTGTAGGCATGTGTGCTTTTGTAAGGGATTCTCCAGCCCAACAGCTGAAACAGCTGCAAGAGCGGCAGCTCCGGTGCTGATGCTTTGCCACAGAAATGCTTGTTAGGGCAGAATATAGCCAGAGCTCCAGGGACCATCCAGACACAGTGACTATTCATAACTGTAATGGGTATCAACCACGTCGACAAAAAAAAAAGCCAGTGAAGGAGAGCGAGAGATCTGCTGAAAATACAAATTTATGGGAAACACTTAGTGTATCAAAACTAAAAAATGCTGCCCAAAAGCATCATCCTAGACCGTGGCGTACAAATGATATCACGTCAAGAGGTTGTTCCCGAACAAGCGCAGAATAGAAATTAAGGCTACTAAAGAGCACTTTTGATGCATAAAACATTTTACATCATCACAAATCCCTGAGTCCTGAATTAATTCCTGGGCTGTTTTGTTCTTTATTCTATCTTTCTTCTTTTATTTAATTTAACGACGTTTTAAAAGAGTCTTTATATACATATATATATATATATATATATATATATATATATATATATATATATATATATATATATATATATAAAAGAAAAATTAATAATGTAATTCATATTAGTAATGTAATAATGCTTTTTCTGTTTATTCTAGAAAATGTATTTAAAATTCAATTTATCTTAATTTCATAATTTTATTTGATTCATTTTAATGTTATAGTTTAGTGTAAAAATAATAATTTACTTAAAATGATTAAATGTTACTGCTTATAAATAGTGACATGTTATAGAATAACTCTTGTATTCATGTACGTTCTAACACCCAGAAAATATTAAAGCACTTAGAGATCCATAAAACTGTATGCACAAGTATAAATTCATAAAAAGCATTGCATTTATGATCTAATCAACTTGTGATCTAAAGTAAAACAGAACTAAAAAGCAAGTTATAATGCGGTTTAAAAAATTAGAATACATGCCATCGAATATCATGAACTGTATGTTTTTATTTGTAGAATACTTTATTCCATAAATGTTATATTTCAAGTTACATTTTTATGTCATGAAAATGTAAAATGTACATTTTAGTGTAATTCATTTAATTTTGTATTTAAATGTAATTTATAACATCATCGATAACAAGTAGTAAAATACAGAATTTGAGTAATTGAGAACTACACTTTTAATTGATTCAAATTTGTAATTTCATTTAAATATTTTTTCTGAATTCTAATGTTTATTTTTTCATTTTAGTGGTAATTTTTTTTTTTTTTTTTATGAGGAACTACAATTGTGTAAAATATATATTTAATTTAATTAAATAATGTTAAATTAAGCCAAACATTTTATTACATGCAATTAAATTGAGTTAGAATTTTGCTGTACGACATCTGCAGTTTCTGGGACTATTAAAACACCAAGTTTTAATCCATACTGCCCTAATGTATTGCTTTTAATGGCAATTTACAATCAGCAGGAAAACAGAGGAACTAAAACACCGCATGCAAACATCATGCCCAATCCCTCCTGACTACTGCCTGTCCTGCTCATAATTAGCTGTTCTGTGTTATCCGCTCCCTGAGGTTCTCTCCCGTTCCTCTAGGCTGGAGTCACTCCGAGAGAGCGAACCGCAGGAGACGTGTCCATGGGCAACGCCTATCCGTGGACACAACATGAGAAACGGCGAGCGAGAGCCGCCCTGATATCCGCTCCGTGATAGCAGCCAACGCGACTCCCCTCGGCTAAACCCGCCGCACCAACCGCGGCTGTCTCGCGTGGGCTTTAACATTGTTATTGCTTCCGAAAGCAGAGAAAACCGTGGCTTTTTCTGTCTCGCGACATCAGCCTGTCTGCTGTGTGAATCAATGGCTGCTTCACACGAGCTTACGGTAGCTCGGTTGCGCTGCGGTGAAGCTGCTCGTGCATGGAGAGAATCCGAATGAACAGCGCAGACCGGTCTTTAATGCCACAAACGCGTCTTCTGAGAAAAAAATAAGACAGGACTGTGTGTACAGGAAGGGAATTGTGGGGTCTGTAGTTCGGTAAATGGTGCAGAGGTTGTGCCGGGCGGCTGTAATGAGTTGCAGACCAAAAAAAAAAAAAAAAAAACATCGGACGCGGTGTACGTAAACAATACGGGCTCCTTAAAAATCACAGGGCTGTTTGTTTCCGGCTTTATTTGCCAGCCGAATGCGTATTTCATGCCGCCTGTTGAGTTAATCGTAGCAGCAGACTTTCTAGTAAGTTGCGTGTGTGCTGGGGATTTGTGTAAATGTATGAGGATAAGCGAGCGTGTTGCGGTGGCTGAGTCTAATGATGTGCTGTGGTTTTGGCAGTGACGAGTGACAGCTCCTCTATTCTGCAGCATGCACGGATCTGTGCTGAATCTGAGCGCCACTGGCAGAACCTGTGCAGTACAGAAAAAGAGCAATTTGTCTACAAATCGCACTGGAGATGGAGGAGCGGTGGATAAAGGAAAAATAGAACGCTTTTGTAATATGATTAGAATTTACTGTGAAGAGGAAAGAGAGCACGGGATGAGGTGGAGGCGAGACTAACACAGCCATGTGCGAAAGGTTGCCTGGGCCAGCTGTTTATTAGACATTTATTGGGATTTTTCCAATCGGAATAAAACATTTCGGACAAACTGAATATTAAATAATGCATTTTAAAATGAGACGTGTTATATTACATTATGTTTCATTCATGTGATGTCTTAAACGAGTTTAAGATCATTTGTCACGTTATGCTTTGTGTGTGTTATAGAGTGCATATATGTATAAATGCATATATATCGGCAAAAAATTTTTTTTTTTAATTTTCAAAAATCATTGTAGATTCCAGTTAATCGCAAACAAAGTGCGGTAAAAAAAAATACGTCTGACTAACATAATAAAAACGTGATAACATCATAAAAACATGATTTTTGAAAAAAAAAAAAAGTTTTTGCAAATGCACTCTCCATACGTCACACTATTAATTGATTTACTAAATTTACCCACTAAAATGACATTCAGTGTCACAATTATGTCAGGCATATTTACAACAAAAATGAATTTATGACATATTAAAAGATTAATTACTTCCACCCCAAATACTAATTGTTTGTATTTTTTTGCTCATTAATATTAATTGAAATGAATGAATTAATAGTATTATTAAAATTGTATGTTTCCTTATTCTTTATATATTTTAATATGTGCAACTCAGAATATGTTGCTTCCTTTTTTCCATAAATATTACATTAACCTGACTGACAATGTAACATTATTTCAACCAAATTATGATGTTTTATTCTCCAAATAACGTATTCGAAACCTTAAAAGTAACTTACATTTAAAGTGTTTTCTATGTGTTTTTGTGTAAATGATCAATAGTTATTTTACTAATCATTTAGTTAATAATACATGAAAAATCACCTATTTATTTCTTATTAAATATAATTTTAACATTAATATTATTACTTCTTTACATTTATATACATGCATATAAGTATCTTCACTAATCGGTTTAACACCGTTGCACAAACGAGCACAAAATATTACCGAAAAGTCCTGCAACGTTTCCTGGACTAAAAATGATGAACATTATTTTGAAAATGGAAAGTAATACCACATTTGTTTATTTTGTCCGTTTCTTTATTTTTTTAATGCAAACGGTTGAGAAACATCAAGTGCACTATGTTATTATTAGACAGAACATAGGCTACTCAAATCTAATTAAAGGTTAATGTTTTTTCATGAAAATGCAATGAGTCGGCCCAACGCCTCACTGCGCAGGAGGCAAATGCTCTGATTTGTCAAGGTCAATTAATGAAGCCAGCTTAAGGGACGGAGAGGAAAAAAAAAAACCTCACACGCCTTCGGGGTTCCTGAATCCTAACACAAACCACGTTAAATGACATCAATTCATGTCTAGCAATTAAGATCATTTAGAGGAAGTTGTCTTACACAACTGTGAAGTTACGGTTACCTTCATTTCACACAGTTTATCGTTCGCTTTAAACGCATAAGGTGTGCAGTTTCTAACAAGTCGCTGTCAAATAAGGACGGTAAACTGATTAAAAAGGAAAAATTGCTTTAAAAATGGAATTTAAGCCATGCTTGTTTCACGTTCTAGTTACAGTCATGTTGGATTGATTTTTTTTTTATTTTATGGTTATTAAATGGTTAAAAATGTTCAGTGGTGTAAAAAAGACTAACATACTTTTTTTTCCACTGTTGAGTTAACTTATCATTATAATTTTTTTTCAAACGCTCTTAATAATAAAGGTGCTCAAAAGGTTCTATACAGTGATGCCATATAAAAAAAAAAGCATTTTTGGTTCCACAAAGAACCATTCAATCAAGAGTTCTTTAGAGAACCATCTCTTTCTTACCTTTTTAGAATCTGAAGAACCTTTCACCACAAAGAACATTTTTGTGAAACAGTAACGTTCTTCAGATGTTAAAGGTTCTTTAAGGAACCATTAAGACAAAGAGGTTCTTCTGTAGCATGTGTGTAATTCTTTGTTTTATATATGTATATACACACACACACACACACACACACACATATATATATATATATATATATATATATATATATATATATATATATATATATATATATATATATATATATATATATATTACAAAACATACACAGCAACCAAAACGATATTCTTGGGAGAAAAGCTATGTCAGGCTTCAAATTGTCCTTGCTGAAGTGCAGTTTATTTATTTATTCTTATTTTCGCAATTACCTTAAAAATGTTCTAGCAATTGCTTGGTTAATTTCTACACCTTTTAGTTTTTTTTTTAGAATTAACGACACATCGCAGTGATTGTCTAAAACGGTCCTTTCTTTCGTCACATGATGACAAAATGGCTTCCTTTAAATTAGACTTTCTATCTTTTTTCCGGACCTTTTTTTTTTTTTTTTTTCGACGACCCTCACACAAGCCATCGTTTAAAAACCACGTTCGCGTGCTTTCGAAAATAAACGCGAGCGTCGCACGAGCGCCTCTATAATATGCTGCATATGCGTGACGATCACATGGTTTCTTAGAGTTGCTTTTGGTGCGCTTGGACTTTGTCTTTAAGAGCAGCACCCCTGCACCTTTAAGGCTGCAGAGGAGAGAGAGAGAGAGAGAGAGAGAGAGAGAGAGAGAATGAGGGGGGTTGTGTTGTGTGATGCTCTGGTGCTGATGCTGAGCTCTGGAGTGATCAGTGCAGCAGGGGAAGATGCGCGTGCTTGCTGACTGCTGGACGGTGCGAGGCGGTGAAGAGGGATGTTGCTCTGAGTACAGCTAACAGCCATCATCTCGATCCATTTACGCGCTGGAGTTTCAGAGCTTTTCTTTTTCCTTTCTTTTTTTCCGTTCTTTTCCTTTCTTTCAAAAAAGTTTGCGCTCTAATTTCGAGCCGTTAATAATTGAGTGGATTTACTTTCCCGCGGTTTTCTCCCTCGCACGCGGCTACACCTGTGCGCAGTGCCCTCCTCAGTAAGCGCGCGCTCTGACTCAGCATCGCACCTGCCCGCCGCTCGCTCGCTCCCTCGCTCGCTCGCTCGCCGTGTCGCGCCACAGCTGGATCTCAGCTCTGAGACAATCAGCCCCGGAGCGCACGCTTCATATGCATCCCTTCCGCTGGAACTACTAAGTACAGATATCCATATTCCTGCGCAACGGCTGATTCTGGAGGAAAAGTGTGCAGTGGGCAAAGAAAAATCTTAGTTTGGAGATTGAAAGGAGCGGGGCATGTGGATATTGGCCATCATCTTTTTCCAGTGCATTTTGAATGGTGAGTAGTGTTTTGTTTTATTATTCTTATTCTTATTGTGCAGGTTGCAACTTCATGGAAATTAATTAGCAGAGCCCTGCATTTAAGCATGCTTGAAAAAGAATGCATTGTGGAGCATTTGAATCTGTCTCACGCCAGCTTTAGTGTACAAATATAATTTTAGTGCATGTGCCATGCATTCATTGCATGCAATTTTTTCCCAAACAGTTAATTATAAATATCGCATATTAATTTAAGCAAGTAAATCAGAAGGAACCAAACTCATTAATAAGCATTCAAATCATATGTTTTATGATTAGTCACTTTATTACATTTCACAGCTCATAATGCTAAACAAACATGCATGCGTTATTAGTCAAACAGTGCATCAGAATTGTCCAAAATATTAATCTAGACCATATGTGATTTGATGCGACTCATTTTGTTGCTTTTATTTCTTTTATTTTTATGACCTTGGATGAATTTGTATGTTAAGCGTTAAAATAACAAATCGATCTGCTGATGTGCTTAAAAAAAAAAAAACATACACGATTTTGCAAAATTAAAGAAATTAAGCGGCTTTGCGAATTAAAAAGAGCACCAAAGAAAACGAATGTGAAAATTAGCTTAAAAACACACAAGGAATAAGAAATAGAAATTTAAATTTGTTGTATCGTGGCATAGTGACACAGCCGCCATGTTTCACGAAGAAGCACTGAAGCATTGAATTAAAAAAAAAAAAAAAACTCGCAGTCACTCAATTGGCACTTCGCTGAATGCTTTCGCTGTGACCTTTTCACGAAACATTTATTCAAACGTTCTTTCCTCCCATGTGGGTGTCCGAATCATATTGACCTCTAAAAAAAAAAAAAAAAAAAAAAAAATCTACCGCAAATGCTCGACAGGAGGCGAGTGTGTTGATGGTTTTAAAATGGAGAGACAGCGAGTGGGTGCTGGTTGCTGGGCTAAATCAGGATGGGTGTGTTTGTGGTGGAATAGAGAGAGTGAGAGGGGGCTATGAGGGGAAGCGAGAAGAAAATGGGCCATTGAGGTGGTTTTAACAGAGTAACGCACTGGGACGTTAATATCGGACCCAGGTCACTCCAACATAGACTGACCGCCGATTGATAGGATGCACAAAAATAAGGCGACGCGGCGATGCTTTAGCACAAAGGGTGATGGGAGAGCAGCGCAAAGAGCTCCGCGATGATCTTTTCCCAAGCTTTTGTCAGTTTTTTCCGCAAGGCAGAAATGGACACAGTCGTTTAACCTCAATTAATGGCGTATCGATGAAATTGATTATCATTTCAGAGGGATTGGGGTTTTGGCCGATTGAGTGCTGCGTGTCTAGCCAGCTGTGTTCAAATGAGCATTTCTAAAAAGCATTTGAAGTGTTTCTCTTTGAATCAATACGGTCCCATTTGTGCCGCCGTGTTCTGGCCGTGTGTATGTGGGTCTCCGAGGCTCCATTGATCAGTGTTCTGATGCAGTGTCAGTGCGGTGAGCCTCCCTCTCTCTCTTTCTCTCTCTGGCCAGTGTAGCATGTTTCTTGCGGGTGTGTGTTTGTAGGGGAGAGAGAGAGAGAGAGAGAGAGAGAGAGAGAGAGAGGGGAAAAGAAGCCATACAAAATGAGCCTTTCATGATTTGGTTAAGCTCACAGCCCAGTTCTCCGCTGGTCTCTATGGAAACCCCTGAAATGTATGTTGGCGCAGTGGCCTTGGAGCTTCCTGAACAGGTGACCCCGGAAGTGCTTCGGTAATGACTAGCTGTGGAAAACGAGGCGTGCTTGTTCGCCAAGCCGTTTGGGATTTTTATCTGGAAGGGACGGATAAATTAATTCCCCGGTTTCTTCAGGATCCCTTTTTTTTCCCTTTTCAGCTTGTAGAGGCACAATTAATAGAGTACATTTGTATCATTTTGTCCTAATAAAAGACATCTGCGGCATTTTTCTAAGCTCAGCTCCCTGGTAATATTGTATTTTCTTTTTTATTTTTACATTTTCAGTTTTAATCTTAGTTCATCTTTTAGTCGTTTTTTGCTTGTAGATGCACAAATAATACAGTTTTTTTGTTATTTTGTACCATTTTTCTAAGCTCAGCTCCCTGGTACAGTTTTATTTTAACTATCAGTGACAATATTTTGTATCAGTTTTTAGTTTGATATTTTCCTTTGTCATTTTATGTTCAGTTTTTTCCAGTTTTTCTAATTTTTGTCACGTTTTTGCCATTTTTAGCATTTTTTTTGTACATGCATTTTTAGATTTTATTAATTTTTTCATCTTTTTTTAGTGCTGATTCAGCTTATAGATGCACATTTAAAACAATGAATTCATATATGTTAACCCTAATAATATTTACACTGGTTTTCTCATCTCATCTCCCTGATATAATGTTATTTTAGTATCATTTTTGATACTGTTACAGTTTTATTAATATTTTAAATAAATCTTTGTATTTATATTTTCCATTTTAGTTGTAGCCATTTTGTTGTGCTTCTTTATCATTTATCATTCATTTTTATTTTAGTCTTCGTCCATCTACAAGCTAAAATGGCACTATTAATAATTTTTATTATTATTTAATCCTAGTAACAAACATCTACCGTTTTCAAACTGTTCATTTTAGTAATTTAGTTGTGTTTTAGTAGTTTTTTTAACACTTATTTAGCTATATAGTTTTCATTCATTAACATTGTAGTGCATCAAGTTAAACTGAATTCAAATGTCAAACGTTGCAAGTTTCTGAAATGTAAAGCACGTTTTATTTTATATCAGTTAAAGTTCAAGTAACAATTTTTTTTTGAATGGTTTTATTTTAGTTTCAGTTTTAGTTAACTCTAATAACCCTGCCCTGATACCGAACAATGAATGTTTTTGGATGTAAAATCATGCCGAGTTGTTTTCAATGGCTCTTGTGTTGGTGAAGAGCACTCGAGACTGTGTGCATATTAACACACAAATGTAATTGGAACAACAGAAGCGTCCTCGCGCAGACAGAGCGGAAAGTAGGTGCGATGTTGTTTTTGTAAACTGATGCTAGGGGCCAACTCTGACATACACTCAAATGGACACGGGTAAACAGCACGGCGTCGAGCAAAGTGCCCAATCAGCTGTCGCTTTCCATGAGATGCTTTTTAAGAGAGCTTTTAGCTGAGTCCAGATCAAACAGACAAAAGTGTGTGGGCATATCCATTTGTTTTGCTCGACTGTAGGCCTGGGTTTGAAGACCGCGTGCCGCTGGAGAGAAATCAAGGCCATGTTTGCAGTCCTGAAAGCAAAGCAAACTGGATATTGTTCTGCAAATCATTTGAGATGTTTTAAAATCAGCTTCGGTTCTGAAGGCGGTGGATTCATTGTGGTTTTTTTTTTTTTTTTTATGAAAGCTCCTGAAATGTGCATGAATGTTAAGCTTAATGACAAACAGGCGTATGTTTTTGTTGTTTTTATATGATGGTGGTTATTATAGGCTACGCATGAACCAATTTATTAGAATTTCAAATGTATTCTTTTGTTTTTCAAATATGTTGAAAATGAATCATTATTCACTTTATTTATGTAAATGTTTTTCCAGGGTTTTTTTCATAATAATTTTTTTAATGATGTTTGGCATTGATAGTTTAATAGCTATAATATTTATGATTTATCATATATATCGTATAAATTAGCAACATATTAGCCCTTAAAGATTTTTTAGTGTCATTATTCACTTTAATGATGAAACCTTCAAGATATGTATGCAGCTGCCGCTGATATTAAGATTTATTCTTTTTTAGCGGGTGCAGCGCATATTCAGCTTTTCGCTTGAGCCGAAGCGCGACTGTTCCGCTCCAAAGACGATCTACGAGTGTTGGAGTACGGCGCTTCAGCGGAGGTCGCTTTCCTGCGTCGAGTGGATTGCCACAATCAGGCTGCACTACCCCCTGTTTGTGCGCAAAACGGCTATCCCCTGTTGCCGCAGCACTAAAGAGCATTCGCGGGTGCGTCTTTTTAAAGACGACGTTACGCCTGGCAAACTCGACGCGGCCTTGGAAGACAGCGTGGGTCTTGCTTCAGACTACGTGACACCCGTGTGTTTCTGGATGCGGTTGTTACCTGGTGTTAGGTGATGGTCACAATCGTTGCCTCGTGTGCCTGGGCTTAGCACGCTGAGGTGGCGGTTGTGGATGAATCATTTCTCGCGGGGAGATGGTCATCTCGGAGTGATGGGCGGGCTCTGTCGCCTTGAAAAAGGAGGCGGAGCTTGTGTTTGCTCGACTTGGTTCTCATTCTGGCTGCAGACAGGTGGGCTCCATTTCGTTGTGACACAAAGCTTAAACTCTGCAACCAGTGGAGCTGCAAAGGGGGCAGTCTGGACCTCACGTGGGGTATCAGCTGTACCCTCTTGGGCTCCCTGATGATCAGAAGTCAATCGCTGCATCGGAAGGTGAGCCAGACATTTCTGGAAGTGAAGATCCGGTTGCTCTGGGCGTCTACCAGGCGTTGAATGTACTGGATACAGATCTAGAAATGGTGGCTATGCTTGCCCAGGCCGTCGAGGTGATCGGGATCAAGTGGAAACCTCCACTGCTTCCCGGCTCTCGAGGCTGGACGATTGGTATTAAGGGTGGCTTGCGCTGGTTCTCAGGGCCCCACCCTGGTACCTTTCTTCCCGGAAGTGCATGAGGAGCTTACTGGGATGTGGAAAGCACCTTTCACTGCCAGAAACTGCCCCAGTGGCTCCTCCTCCTTCACCACCCTTGACAGTGGCACAGCCAGGGAGTTACGGTGATCGCCCCAGTGGAGCGGTCAGTTGGGATGCAGCTGTGTCCCAATGCCGCTTCCGCTTAGTGCGGTGATCCTGTGCTCCTCCCGGGCCTGCAGGTACTCGTCGGCTCTGAACGGCAGTGCCTTGTGCGGCCTGTGGACAAGCTGCGTCTGCAGTACACGCTTTGGCGTTGTTGCAGGTTCATCAGGCCAAGGCACTGAAGGATCTGCACAGGGGTGGTCATGACCTGGAAGTTCTGAAAGAACTCTGTATCGTGATGGACCTCGCGCCACGAGCGACGAAAGGTCACAACGCGGTCTCTGGGTTGTGCGATGGCCACTACGGTGGTCCAGAAACGCCATCTGTGGCTGTGTCTGGTCGACATGCGCGAGGTAGACAAGACACGCCTCCTTGAATGCCCCATGTCCCAGACCGCCACTTCGGCGACGCAGTGGAGAACTTTGCCCAGCAGTTCTCCGCTGCCCAGAAGCAGACTGAGGTAAGAAACATCCTGCCTCGGCGTGCAGCTGCTGCCTTCACCCAGCCGCCGACGGCCCACCTCAGCCAGCTCGTCGCCGAGGGTGCCCCTGCTGCCGCCACCGCCTCCCGTGCAGTCAACGCAGCAGCCCCCATCTAGGCAGCACCGTGGAGCTGGCAGCAGGGCAGCCACCCAGCCTGTCCAGGCTCCTGCCAAACCTGGACGCTTTGCAGGTGCAAGAGGCCCTCAGATCCGGGATGGAGGGAGCTGCTCTGCCGGGCAGAGAATGTTGCCGCTACCTAAAACCTCGACAAGGGCGGTTTCTCTGTCTCTGGGTCCCCAGGAGAGCGAGGAGTTGAGCGGGCCAGTTCCGCGCCACTCACGCTCTCCTTGGGCTAATATGCAGCAGTGGGAAGACTGGGAGGACGAACCAACAGCCTACCCGCCTCACTTCTGCGGGATGCAGGTAAGAGTTGCACACACTCAGACCCCGCTCGGACCGGCCACGAGACGCCCGAGCCGGGTCCCTGCACTCCCCCTCGCTGCCCCATCGCCTGCGCCGGTGGTTCCGCCGAGCCGCTAGTTCGGTCTCGGGATGCCTGGTTGAATCTTCCCAGGCTATCCCGGTGGCTCCTGCGAACCCCTTCGACTTCGCTATATGATTCAGTTCATCCGGCGTCCCCCAAGTTCAGTGGGATCCGCTATATGTCAGTGAACAATGCGTGTGCCCCTGTCTTGTGGGCGGAGATTGCTGTCCTTCTAGTGAAGGCACGATAAAGCCGCTTCCTCCAGCCGATATGAGGTCGGGGCTTACAGCCCATACTTCATAGTGCCCAAGAAAGGCGGTGGGTTATGACCAATCTTGGATCTGTGAGTCCTGAATCGAGCACTCCTGTTCAGGATGTTGACACAGAAACGCCTATTCAGTGCGTCCGTCCCCAGGATTGGTTGCAGCGATCGACCTGAAGGACACGTACTTTCATGTGTCGATTCTTCCATGCCACAGGCCATTCCTGAGGTTGGCGTTCAAGGTCGAGCATATCAGTACAAGTCCTACCCTTCGGCTCTCCCTGTCGCCACGCGCCTTCATGCAAGTCGCGAAGCAGCCCTTGCTCCACTGAGAGAGTAAGGCGTTCGCGTTCTCAACCAACTGGATGACTGGCTCAGTCCCGGGCTCAGTTGTGCGAACACAGGGATCTGGTGCTACAGCACCTCAGCCAGTTGGGGTTTCAGGTCAACCAGGAGAAGAGCAAACTCTGTCCAACGCAGAGGATCTCTTTTCTTGGGGATGGAGCTGGATTCGATCGATCAGATGGTACACCTCACAGAGGAGCGTGCCACCGGTGTTGAACTGCTTCAATATGTTCAAGAGCAGGATGGCGGTCCCACTGAAATATTTTCAGAGGCTCCTGGGGCATATGGCAGCCGCGGCCACAGTGATGCCGCTGGGACTAATCCATATGAGACCGCTTCAACATTGGCTACACGATCGAGTCCCGAGGTGGGCGTGGCAAAGTGGCACTCACCGGGTTCAAATAACACCGCCCTGCCGCCAAAACCTTCACCCCGTGGTCAGACCTCGTTCCTTCGGCCGAGTGCCCCTGAGAAGGTCTCCAGGTATGCTGTGGTTTCACGGATGCCTCCACCACCGCTGAGGGGCCACGCACAACGGGCATGCAGTGTCAGGGGTTTGACGGGCCCTCAACTGCAATGGCACATCAACTGCCTAAAGTTGCTGGCAGTACATCTCGCCCTAGGCAGTCTCGAGAACTGCCTTCGAGGCCAGCATGTACTAGTCCGCACAGACAACATACTGACCGCTGCGTACATCAACCAACAAGGTGGTCTACGCTCCGTCGTATGTCGCAACTAGCCCACCACCTCCTCCTCCTATGGAGTCGGAAGTTCTGAGGTCGCTTCGCCATTCACATTCCAGGAGTGTGCAACCAGGCAGCCGACGAGCTGTCGCGAAGCTGCACTACCCGGAGAATGGAGACTCCATCCCCGGGCGGTTCAGCTGATTGGGAACGCTTCCAGCCACTCAGGTAGACCTGTTTGCCTCTCCAGAGACTTCCCATTGCCCACTGGCACACAGCTGGCTGCGGGGCCTTTGCAAGTATGTATTTCCCCAGTGAGCCTTCTTGCACAGACACTGTGCAAGGTCAGGAGGACTAGGAGCAGGTCTTGCTAGTAGCACCCTACTGGTGAAGACTTGGTTCCCAGAACTTGTGCTCCTCGCGACAGCCCTCCTTGGCCGATCCTCTGAGGAAGGATCTTCTGACTCAGAGATGGGGCACTTTTGGCACCCGCGTCCAGACCTCTGGAAACTCCATGTCTGGTCCCTGGATGGGATGCGGAGGCTCTAGGTGACCTACCTCAAGAGGTAGTCGACACCATTTCTTCGGCTAGAGTGCCGTCCCACGAGACAGGCCTATGCCTTGAAGTAGAGCCTGTTCGTCGAGTGGTGTTCTTCTCAGGGTGAAGACCCCGGAATTGCCCTATCAGTCGTGCTTATCTTCTTGCAGCAAGGGTTGGAGCGAAGGCTGTCTCCTCCACCCTTAAAGTCTACATGGCTGCAATCGCTGCAAATCATGACCTCATAGATGGGAGGTCTGTGGGTAAGCATGGCCGGATTATCAGGTTCCTGAGGGAAGCCAGGAGGTTGAATCCTCCACGGCTCCCAACAGTACCCTCTTGGGACCTGTCTGTAGTGCTGACAGCACTGCAGTAGGCTCCGCTTGAACCCTTGCCAGCAGTTGTGCTAAAGTTCTTTTATCTATGAAGACATTGCTCCTGCTCGCATTGGCCTCCATCAAGAGGGTAGGGGACCTGCAGGCTTTTTCGGTCGACGATTCGTGCCTACAGTTTGGGCTCGCGGATTCCCAGGTACCACTGAGGCCACGGCCCGGCTACGTGCCCAAGGTTCCCACTACCCCCTTCAGAGACCAGGTGGTGAACCTTCAAGCGCTGCCCTGGAGGAGGCAGACCCAGCCCTGACGTTGCTTGTCCCGTCCGAGCACTCCGATGCTACGTTGACCGGACACAAAGCTTCAGGACCTCAGTCCAGCTCTCGCTTGTCACAGAGGCCGGCAGAAGGGGGAGTGCCGCCTCCAAGCAGAGGATGGCTCACTGGATAGTGGACGCCATTACCCTAGCGTACCAAGCACAGGGTATGCCCTGCCCCCTTCAGGTTGCGGGGCACACTCAGCAAGTGTTGCATCGCCCTGGGCGGTGGCTCGTGGCACCTCGCTGACAGATTGTAGAGCTGCGGGCTGGGCGACCCCCCAACATGATTGCTAGATTCTATAGCCTACGTGTGGAACCGGTATCCTCCTGTGTTCTCACCTCAAACTGGTAGAAGCACTGAGAGGCCCGGTTTCGGTCGGCTTGTTAACCGCTCCAGAGCGTCCATACAGTAGACCCTGTCGAGCTCCTCCATTCCCCTCGGCAGCCAGATGTTGCGGAGCATCCGGCGCCAGGCCCTCTCGATGAATCCGTGAGAACCGGTGAGGGCTGGGAGCCATGTAAAGTACCCCAAGAGGACTTTATGTGTGTATTTCCACGGCATAGCCTTAGAGCCCCGTGTTTCCCCGGCAGACCTTCTGCCCGTCTAAGAGGGTTCAATCACCTCCAATTTTCCATATGCAAACTGAAATACTGTCCATATGCGTATTCGTTCCGAGACCTCCTACGGGAAGGCTGGACTTCCGCACGTCCCTGTTCACTAGAACGTGGGACGTTTCCCAGTGTTCCAGTCTTACGAATGGGTAGTGTTACAAAAGTAGCTGGCTTCTTGTGGTTGAGCCCCGGCCTACGCCGATAGACTGAGGGGGCTTGTGGGCTCCCACAGGACACTGGAAGAGGCAGCGTCCATGGCGTTTTGGTAGGATCCCAATTCGTCGGTCATCCGACGTGACTCGGAGTGACCGACTGAAAGGGAACGCCTCGGTTACGTATGTAACCCTCGCTCCCTGAAGAAGGAACGGTTATGATTTATCATATATATCGTATAAATTAGCAACATATTAGCCCTTAAAGATTTTTAGGATCATTATTCACTTTAATGATGAAACCTTCAAGATATGTATGCAGTTGAAATGTTATTAAGATTTATTCTTTTTTATCATTTCTTTTGTTAAATAAATAACACCTTTTGAATTTTAGATTATTTTTTGTTAAAAATAAACAACGAAATCTGTGTGTTTTATTTTCCATTGTAAAATGTATATCAATTATCAACTTAGTAACAATTTTGCCTCCAAAATATATTATATTAACTAAATATATATTGCAAACCTTGCCATAGATGATACAATAAGAAAAAAAGGTTTATATTACACACTCCAATAATTTTTCACAGATCAGAAAAATTATTTAAATGTAAATTAAATAAGTTATTTACCATTAATTTTGTTTTAGAGTCATTTTCCCATAATAAAACAAAACAAAAACCTTTGCGGTCAAAACAAGGGTTTAAAAAAAATGTTTCCGTTTAATCTTTTTTGTACGGAGGCAGTGCGTTTTAATCTATTTCTAGTTATAATGTCAGTTGTTGGGAAGGTTAAAGCTGTGCCACAGGAATGCACAGTGTGCTTTAGAAATAGACATAAACAGTTATGTGGTGTGAGTCAGAATCACACACACTCACACACACACACACACACACACACAGCGCCACTCAACCCAGTAGCTCTTTCTCCAGCGTATCAGTAATTCTAGGAGTCGTTTGGCATAATGGCATTTTGATGATCTGCTTGTACTAACTGTTTAGCCAGCAGTAAGGCTGATCAGCGTTCATATTTTCCATCAGCACGGCTTATTGTCAATCAGCAGGAAATATGCCTGACAGACGGCCCTGTGCTGGTGGCCGTAATGTGTATTTATTTCCTGCTTTGATGACTTGGCAGAAAAAGCTTGTTCGTATTTTCCACTGATGAGGACTTTCAGGCTTTTTTTTTTTTTTTTTAGTAAAGAAGCTTGATGACTTTAGCACAAACCTCTTCCTCCAGCCGCTGTGACCATCTTAAACAGCTAGTTCTTCCTATCAGTGCAGCTTTTTAATCTGTTGTTGTGGAAGAAATAAATGCTAGAGGTTGGTTTTGGTGAGTCTTGATCATGAACTATGGATCTTGCTGAGGTCTTGTTTACACCTGTCCTTATATATATTTACACTCTAGTCATTTCAGTTTATATTTATCTATCTTTATCTATCTATCTATCTATCTTTCTGTCTATCTATGAAGATATTAAATCTTTACATTTTAAAAAAATACATGTACATGTTTACTGAAATACAGTGTCTGTGTTTAATGTATGTGATAATATATAACGTATATTAAATAATATAGATAAATATAATATTTTAGGTTATATCAATGCATTAAAACAATTTAATGCAACCATTCACAATGTTAGTTCTTAAATAATGCTTTCTAGATATAACTTATTTTATATATTTTTATTTTTAAATGAATGTTTCCAAATATAAAACAACAACAGCGCTGTCAAGTTAATGATTTCGATCTGAACTAAATAATATCTTATATTAGTGATATTTAATATTTAATAATAATAGTTTATCTCAAATCAGGTCATTTAAACTGTCTAAAAGTATTAATAAAGTGTTAATAATATTTACAGCGAATATGTTACTTAATTCTTTTACAGTCCAAATTAATTGCTAACCAGCATATTTTTTAACCTAAATAAATATCAAATAAATACACATTTGAAGTAGCCTCCAATATTCATACGAGCCTTCAAATAGGTTTTATAATTTACAGTAGTGCAACAAATTGAAATTAAATTATCATCTATAACCTAAGGTGGTTGTGGCCCTGTAAAAAAATGTATTATGATTCCCTTCTGTAAAGAATTAGTGGAGAAAATGGGTTAAATCTGGTCCCCTCAGTCCTGGATATGCGCTTACATCCTTGATTTTTGTCCATGAGTTAACAGGGTCTGTTTGATCACCGAATGTGTCCGTGTAGCAAAGCAGACAAAAAATTGGGCAGAATTTCAACAGCCAGAAATGTGTAACATTTGCGGAGATCCTAGCAAATGTCTCATTAAAGCTGCTCTCGCCTCAGGTCTGTTCTGTTTCCATTGCATTCTCTATCGGCCCGTCCCCAGAAGTGATTATGCTAATTGCTGTTTGATCAGATGATTAAATTATAATTCGATTAATCCTGAGCACTAAATGCTCTGAATACATTTACATCTGCTTGGCTGCGTCAGAGCGCAGGGGCGCGAGCTTTCTGCCGTGCAGCCAAAGAGGAGAGGAGAAGAGCTGACCTGAGACTCGCGCCCAAATATTAGCACATGCACATGTTTGGAAGAGGGCAGGAACTGAGACACTGGGGTACTGTAAGCTGTTTAACAAAACAAAAACGATAAAGACATCTAATTAATTACAGTAAAACGTATTCAGACTAGTGGCGAACCAATCAATATACTTATAAATAAAAATGCTGAAATTATATAGATACCATAATAATAATAATAATATGCTCATTACTAGTTAAACTAGTCATGTTTTTGACTGTTAGTAGTTCAGATCTGTTTTTTTTCAGGTTGCCCAAAATTACCTTTTCGTGTTATCTTACAGTGTTGAATTGATAATTACCCATCTTCGTTTTTTTTTTGTTTTTTTTTCAGTTTTTTCACCGCTGACGCTCCCATGGGTAATTTATCTGACAGATAAAGATGGCGTGATTCCTCACTGTCTTCACCGTGGAGCTGCTCTTTGTCTTGAGCCATAAACACTTGATTTTAGAGGAAATAGGTTCCCTGAGTAAATCACACTTGTCTCTGTGACTTTTTTTTTTTTTTTAATCTGTTCAGGAAACGCTCTTTGCTTTCCGCGTGGTTGGATTTGCCAACGTTTTATGGTCTGATATGTTTGGTTTGGTGGGGATAGATGTGGCGATTAGCCAAAAAAAAACAGTTTGACAGGTAGTTTGGGACATTAAACGTGTATAAGTATATAGATAGGCAATAAAATTCACTAGAAATCATTACCTATGCAAATTGTGAAAAATCGTATTTGTTTCACGAGGTGGCAAATTCGTAGAAAAAGAACCACATCTAAGTCTGTTTAAATTCGCCACCTAAGAATACATATGAATTGGGCATGATATAGCATTGTAGTCTGACATTTATAGGGAACCAAAATACTTAATCTATGGCTGTTTATACCTGCATGAATTCATGTGACGTGCATTTTAGGGTTGTATAGTGTGGCTGAAGAACGCACTGAGAAAGCCAATGGCATCAACCCTTATTTTCAAAAGTGAAGGGGGAGGGACGCTCTGGAAGGGTTTTGATTGGACAAATATTCGTGTGATGCAGGATGAGTCATCAACATGTTTGTGCTGTTTTCCCAATATGGAAAGACTTAGTAAGGTATATTGCATGTTTGAACACAACCGGTGTAGAATGTACTTTGAAACTAAGGACTTTTCACTCGCAATACATTGAAGTGGCAACACATTGAATCAAATGTGAAAATTTTGAATTTGAAAGTCAAAAGACTGAGGGGGCATGTACACAAACGAAAAACGTTTTGCCCCGTTTAACTGCGCGACAAACTGGTTTTGAAATTGCTTTTCGATGTTTATGTTTTTGAAAACAGTGCTATTATTGTTTCTGTGTAAACTACAAAAACGTGAATTTGTTAAATGGTGACATTACATGTTCAGTCTGCAGCTTGTCCGCAGACGCAAAGTGTTTCTTCACAAAATTGCATCGCCACCTACTGGTCTGGCGTTTTAGTCATTTTTGCAGATGTGAATGGATTTTTTGTACTCGAAAGTGGTATTTTCTTGTAAGAGGTACCCCAATGATCTGTTATTATTATAATTAGAAATGATATATTATATTATATTATATATTTTCAATAAATCAGTCATTTGGTTAGTTGTTTATTGAAGTGTAGCATAGATTTGTTGGAGTTGGGAATGCACGTTCGGTATGAGTTGTTGTAGTACACGTGTCTCCGGGAGACGAGGGGACGTCAGCCCAGCGTGAGCAGCCTCGACTCGTTTAGCTCTGCTTCGCGTTTGTTCCCTCATCATCCGAGTCAGCGGCGCTTTAGATTCAGACATCAGCGGCGGCGGCTCTCGTAATTGATGTAGATCCACGGAGGCCGTTTGATCTCCTTCTCACCACCAGGGAGGCTCTAAACGAACGTTTGCTCTGACATTATTCAGATGATATTCAAATCATCTCACTTAAGAGATGAGAAAAAAAAAAACACAAGAAACTTCGCTTTTCCGGTGGGATTCGCGCCGCTCCCGCTCTCACCCTTCCCTCGGCATCTAGGGGTTTTCTTCGGCTTTACATATTGGCAATGAGCGGGGGTCCATTAACCCAGACACGGCTGGGTTGTGCTTAATATTCATGAGAGCAAATTGCAAGCTGGTTAAATTGCGGTGCTCCGCTACAGCTCCTTGACGCCAGGCTCGCTGTAGCCCCAGGGCAGGGACTGGATTTCTGACTCTCCCGGCTGCTGTTCCCGGGCTCCCCTGCACTCTCTGCCTTAATTACCTTGAGCCCGTGACGTTCCGTCAAGGTTCCGCAGCCCGCGGGGGGGAAACACCCCTCCTATCTGCTGCACAGACAACAGCGCAGACACAGTGGGCCTGCAGCCAACAGAGTGACCCATCCACCCACACCGGAGCCAAGATTTCCTCCTCAGAGAGCTGCTGCTGATTTTACGCTTTGCACCATTTAAAGACATTCTAACGCGGCCTCGGATTTAGAAAACTTGTCCCTTTAAACCTGCGTGTACGTTTAGAATTTAGTTTGTTTTTAAGAATTGCACACAGTAATTCATCACAAAAATATTTAATCTGTCTGGAAATTATTCATTTTGCTAAATATGCAGGTTTCGAATAGAATGACGCAGCATGTTTTTCCAAATTATGCAGATCTAATTAAAACACTCAAATAATAAAATTATATATATATATATATATATATATATATATATATATATATATATATATATATATATATATATATATATATATATATATATATATACTTTATACTTTGCTTTCTAAAATGTACTATGGTTATCAAATATCATGGTACTATGGACTATGGTAATAACATTTTTTATTTTTGTGAATAATATATCTGCAAAATTCATGACTAAAATATTCACATCACCAAAACATATTTGAATATTTGATGCAGTTTTGAACAGGCCAGGGTATATTTCAATTTTAAAATACAGAAAATGGTATTTTTAACATGCATTTGTATTTATATGAGAGCCAAAACATTTCCGAATAAAGAAAATGTTTTTTAGTTAAAAATGGTAATACCTGTATATGCATATGCTGTATGAATATGGCAATAATTGAGTACCGTAGTGTACATTAAATTACCATGGGAAACATCTGATAGCTTTAGTGCTGCAACATCTTTATGCTTGGGTTTATTGTGGCTGAAGGTTTGCAAGGGTTAATACCCGAGCCACCCTTGCGGTTTGCAGAGTAAATATTGATCGCACATTACTTAAATAAATCGCCTGGCTAGTTTTAAAAAGAGTCCCGTGATGGCTGGTTACACACTATCAGTGGACAAACGCTAATGTGTTTTCAAAAGACAAACCCATATTTCTGCCGCCCTGAATGCAATTGTCATTCTGCTCAAATGTTCCTCATTTCAAACTGTCAGACTCATATATAAAAGTGACTTTCACAATACTTAAATAAAACTGCATTGTAAAATCTAAAAATATAAATTGCCTTAAGGAGCATTGTTTACTATTAAATAAAATCAGGTTTGTTTGTTTTTTTAAATAAAATTTGTTATATATTTTTTAAATGTAGTTTGACTTAAAAATATTTATTTTCTCTTTTGTTACAATGACGTTTAATAAAGCTTTAAAAGCACTGTGAAATATGAAAATAAATAATATTTTATTTACTTTATTTAAACTTTATTTAATCTAATTTAATTTAAAGTCCCTTTTGGTGACATTTAATGTAATGGGGTGAATTTCTTTTTAATATTTATCTTTTTAAGTTTCTTTGAAAATATTTATTTTACTTGTATTTTTTTATAATATATATTTTATTTATTTATATAGGTGATTCTTATTTAAATGCATATATTTTATATATTAAATATACATTATTTAAACGCTATAATTTAAATGCAAATATTTTATTTTATGTTTTCATTATATGCATTGTCAAATGTCAGCCAGAGCTTCATTGTAATTGCGTAGATTGTTAAAGCAAAACGTGCACTCGTCTGACCACCCTGCCCTTAGATCAGCTTGACTTTAAAATGGTCTCTGCCCTTGAGCTGTCACATGCTCACCCCATAAATATCACCCTGAGTCAAGCCCAGACAGGGCCACAGAGGGACAGCGCGTTAGACACTCTCTCAGCGGGAATTTACAATGATCGGCTCTGAAGGACAGAAACAAGCAGCGACAAAGAAAGCGCTCCGTCCATTATTTCAGGCAGATAAGAATCGCTGTTAATCAAACGGCCTGCAGCGCTTTCGGAAAAAGCCAGATTAATTATAAATTCATTCAATTCATATTTGAAGAGTCTTGTCTGGTCGCTCCTATCGTTTAGATAATTGAGAGCGGAATGATTCAGACGACGTCGCTAAGCATGCGCTGGGTTTTACTATCTGATTTTGAATCAGATTAACAGATGCTGACCGTGCAGATTTTCATAGATGAGGAGTCCATCAGTGCATCCACGCACAAGCTTTATTGCATGATGTCTGAGGTGCTAAATCACATGCTTCACGTCTGGATAACAGCTGCTGGCTTCTTTATGCTTTCCTCTTGTGTCTGAGGGAGCGGGCTGCTTTGTGCTGAAGATCTTTGTGGTAGCTGCATATATTATGTTTTTTCATTAGACAGATGCATAAAAAATTGGAGATACTATTGTAAAATGTATTTAACATTATAGAAAATAAATTAAAAAATGTACTCCTAATTGGTGACACAGAGTAGCCACAGAAGCACATCTGTTTAATTTCTTTGACTTTTTATATTCAAAACATTACAAACGCATTAATTACTATATCACACAAATATCTTGATCCTCACTGTTATACATTATGTTGATCTATAGTGGGTGATGGCCGAAGTTACCTAATAATGTAATCTAACACAAAAATGCACGAAAACCTGTCTGTTTAATTAAGAGACATCAGATTTCGTATTTAATGCGACAGATTTCATATTTAATGCGAAACACTGAAAGTTAATGCGTATAAAAACGTTTATCATAACACGTTCATTGCACAGAAAGAGAGCAAAAAACATTTACATTTTCAAAGAACATTTTGACTCACAGTCTAGTTCAAAAACTCCCATTAAAATCACTGAAGCTGTTTACACTATGAAATTAATATGTTACAGATTCATACACACATCTGCAGAGAATGCACCAGAACAAGGTTTCAGTTGGCGAGTGAATGAAGAATATAATGACATTTGAGCGATGATCTGAACACCTCTGATTGGTCGTTTTGTTCATAACCTCAGCAGAATCATGTGTGATCATGTTCCTTGAAGATATTTTCAAAATAGGTTCCTACCATAAATGTATAAAAACTTAATTTCTATTAGTAATATGTATTGCTAAGTAAGACGACTACCATTATTGTTTTAATTTTTTAACCTTTAGGTTCTATATTTTTAAATTGTATCTCAATTTAAATGCTGAAAGCTGAAAAAATATGCTTTCCGTTGATGTATGGCCTTTTAGGATAGGACGATATATCCCATCAAAAATATATTCATGGAACATGATCTTTACTTAATATCTGATTTTTGGCATATAATAAACATATCGTCCGTTTATACTAAGTGCAAAGAGCCTGTCTTGTTGGCAGAGGCTATTTACACTAACTCCGCCCACCAACATGTGACTGGGAAAGTCAACATCACAAAAGTCTGTTGTCAGCTCCAGTGGTGCAGATGGTAAAACAGATGTAATACTCTTTTTAACGCGATTGACCCAGTTTGAAATCCGATTTTTTTTCTTCTGCCTTTTCAAATCACATCAGAAAAGCAGAAGGAAATAATTAAAAAGTTAGCTGTAGGGAGGGCTTTGTTGTCCCAATTTGGATTAAAATTTAAATTTACAATTAATACAATTATCGCATACTTTTTTATAATGTACTACAATACTGAGGTGCAGATTATTGCCACTATTTGCAACGAGTAGTATAAATAACATAAAATCCTGCTATTTTAACATTGTGTAAATAGAATCTGTAGCTATTTGCACTTAGTGTAAGTAGCCTCTATCACTATTTACACTTAAAGAGCAAATAGCCACTGCCTAAAAAAAAAATCTATAATTTTGTCCCCCTTATTATATATTATACTTATGTGACTTTTTTTGGTCAGGGATATTTAATAAGTACTATTGTATTAAAAGTACTTATGAGAAATATTAGATTAAATAAATCAGAGCATTTACTTTTTTATTATTTTTGATCTAGACTTTTATAGTAATAATAATGTTTTTATGGAATTATATACAGTGGTAGTGCATAAAATATCTGTTAAAATGCTGCAGGGTATCACTGTAAAATCTCAGTATTGACATAAAGTCTTTTAATATTTAATGATGATTCTTAAGATCTAAAGTTCTTTTGATCCTACACTGATACTTTGCTCTGGATTATCAACAGATCTTATGTTTTGTGTGAGAAAAAAAAAATTGTCGGTTTCATGTTAAATGTTGAAAGGCATGTGCTAAATGCAGACAGATAAATTAAAAAAAAAAAAGTTTAATAAATATAAAATATGAAAATGTTTTTTATATCTCTCTTTGTCTTATCAACTCTCTGACCTGTAAAAAGATGCTGGTACAATGATGATTGAGAGTAGATTTTGACTAGAACCAGTTAAATGGATAAGAAGTAGCTTGACTTTTTGATTCCACTTATATTCTGTTTCCATTTATCTGTGTTTTTGTCTTGGTGAATCAACTAGCTAGAGTATGGGTATAAATATTTTATTTTTGATGTGCTTTTAGACAATAGTAGCTTTATCCATGTCCCAGAACTGAGCTCCATTATCTATAAAATACCCCAGGGCACAAAAAAATTGGTTTTGATGGCCAGCATGTCCATCAGAAAATGTAAGAAATCCATTTAAATTTAAAAGGGCTTTACTGGCATTACTGTGTTGCAACATTGCCAATGGCATTAAAAACATATTGAATTAATATAAAGTATTAAAATACATGAGAAACGATGTGGTTTCATTAAAACAAGGTTCAGGACTCATTCTCCATCTCTTTTAAAAGTCCCAGTGGAGAAATGAGGCTGAATTTGGCCTTG
This sequence comes from Puntigrus tetrazona, assembly GCF_018831695.1. NCBI lineage: Eukaryota > Metazoa > Chordata > Actinopteri > Cypriniformes > Cyprinidae > Puntigrus > Puntigrus tetrazona. The sequence continues at coordinate 1,058,750 of NW_025047682.1, forward strand.
CTGGCTACATTTCCAGTACAACCTACGTCAGTTTTACTTGAAAGATTAGTACAGTACATTCACGTGCAGTCTGCAAGCATTCAGTTGATGTGAGCATGTATGATTCCGAACCCTGAAATTAAAAAGTGCCAAGACCAACTGTTTTAATAAATGTATGAGCTGTTAAAGTAATTCATCCCCGGAGATGTGCAGACCAGCTGTGACAAACAAGCTGTTAGTTCTTTCATACAGAGAAGTGTTGCTTTCTGATGAGCTTCAGAAGCACTTACCCCGTGTCCTCTTCTGTCTCCTGCAGTTCTCAGTGAAGACCTACATTCCAGCTTGTATTTTGTCAATGCATCTCTGCAAGAGGTAGTGTTCGCCAGCACCACGGGGACTCTGGTTCCCTGTCCTGCAGCAGCGGTGCCGCCCGCTACCCTGCGCTGGTATCTGGCCACCGGCGAGGAGAGCTACAACGTCCCAGGGATCCGCCATGTCCATCCAAACGGCACTCTCCAGATCTTCCACTTTCCTCCGTCCAGCTTTAGCAAAGTGATCCACGACAACACTTACTATTGCACAGCGGAAAATCCTTCAGGGAAAATTAGAAGCCAAGATGTTCATATTAAGGCCGGTGAGTGTTTAAAGATATTTACAGATTTTAATAACCGCCTGTTTGCTTTGAATTGCGCATACTTTAAAAGTAATAAAATACACACTTAACTAAAAATAAAATATAATGTGACATATAATCACACATAAATGAGACAAGTGAGATTTCTGTACTAATAAACTGCACAAACAGTAATCTGGTTTATTTGTCATCAATAAATCTAATTAGTTTTCTAGCATCTTACATTAAACTAAATGAAGATTTTATTTAAAGTTTTTAAATGAATGAATTTGTTATAATTATTATGCTATGCTGATTCTAAGCTATTTAAAAATATGGTTATTATATAATTTAAATAGATGAAAATGATTTGTAGTAAACTAACAAATATGCCTCACATTAAGACTGTTTGTGATTATTAGTGTGAATTTATTTTTTTTTAGCTCAAATAAACCTTGAATGTGTGTCTAAATATTGTTTGTGAGTGTAGAGGTTGACAGAATGACATTTTTATAAATGCGTATGTGCACAATTCAAATTTACAGTCTTTCTTTTTTCTGTGAAAATACTGATGACTCCTGCACTACGCACATTTTTGTCCAATCCAGATTTTTCCACTTTGCTTCTCAGGTCACTTTAAAATCGTGTAATTTCTGTACCGCTAGTGCCATCAAACCAAACTGCAAAACTAATGACTGTTTTCAGACAGGTTTGACTCCTGCTGTCCGTCATTGGCCAGTCAAACAGATAGTCCCGCCCCCAAACTCATATCATAGGCTGAGCCAGTGTTGCTATGCTGGACTAGTCGGATTCTCAAAAAAATAAAACAAAGCTTTAATAGTGCCATGGAGGTTAGCTATTTTGGTGAAAGACTACTTGTCTGCATATTAAGCTATTAAGCTAAGTATTAAAAACACTACTTATTTTTTCAGACAATGACAATTAAAGTATTAATCCACAAACTCTTTCTCTTCAGTCTTACGAGAGCCCTATACGGTTCGTGTGGCGGACCAGACCGCGATGAGAGGCAGCGTAGCGGTCTTCAAGTGCATTATTCCTTCCTCAGTGGAGAACTACATCACTGTTGTGTCATGGGAGAGAGACACCGTACCACTCGTCTCAGGTAGGACACTGGAGGCTTTTGAACTGAACATGCCATATTATGTTACTTTAAAGAAACAATTCACCAATATCCTCCCATGTTGCTCCAAACCATTTGCGTAAACGACTTGTTTCCATGTAATGAAGGCAAAATGTGTTTGACGTCAATTCTGCCATTTGATTTGAGGTTGCATCCACTCAAAGTAATTGTACGGCTTCAGAAGACTTGGAATATAGTACATGAGTCACTTAAAACCTTTTATCATGCTTTCATGGTGCTTTTGTGGACCTGTACAGATCCTGCCCTCGTTTACTTACTTATATTGGCCTGGATGCTTTTCAAAACTTTTATGATCCACGCAAGAAAAAAAGTCAGACTGATTTGCGATACGACGCCGGGTAAAGATCAACAATGTGTGATTTTATACACGCTCCTCGATTTTAAAATGAATTTTAGCCAGTCACGGCCCTTGCTTTTGCTCTTGAAAACACATCCACATCTTTAAGTCGTTTCTTGTCCTGTTGCTGACAACGGGAGATTTATTAGTCTCTAACTTGGCATGCTGTCACAGTAACGCTCTTATAAAGAGCTCCTCTCTCGGCTCACGTCTGTCTAATCCTGAAGAAGTGGACGGTGGCAGTCATGTCACTGAGATCCACTGTACTGACCTACTTCCCTTCCAGAGGCAGCGCGGTTTTGAAAATCCGTATCAGCTAAATGGAACACTCGTCTACACAACTGTTTCTTTCCCTCAGGGCCGTCGGCTCGTTTTATGGGGCATTTAGCAAATTCAATAAAGAATCAGAAGTCGTTTAGACTGGAGAGCGAGCGGGGACATTTTCCATAGATGTGTCGCGTTTTTCTGTTCGAGCAAAAGACACCAATGAATCTTTTATCCATCTTCAGGGAGTAATGTGACAAATGTTCGCCTGCAGTCTAAATTACAGTATTTAAATTCTTCAAACATCGCACATATAATGCTCAATCTCAATTTGCATGAACATTATATTCCTATATGAATGTCGGAGGCCAAGACGGCTCTATTTCAGCGTAGAACAGAGAAAGTGCGCAATGAATCTGACAGATGTCTGTCATTTAATAGCGGCTGTCACAAAACATTAGCTTGCCGCTTGTCTGCGCCTCTTTTCTGTGCTAAATATTTCATAGGTAAAGCTATATTCCTGCAAACAACAGTTTAAACACAGTTCACTGCACGTGAAATACTTTCGCTACGCTGTCGAGGGCATTTTCAAGGAATCTCTGTATGTGCATTTGGCGTACATTTGCTAATGGCCCCACTAAAATTTTCTAAAACCTATTCTTCTGCGCTACTCTATAAATAAAAAAGCTTTCTATGGGATCTCACATGAGGAAGAGTGAAGCTGCTGTACACTTTTTTGTTATAAAATATTTATTTCTATCTGTATTTTTGTCTAGTGCATTTGGATTCCATTGGGTAGTGAAACATTTTTGTTTTCAAATGTTAGAATTCCACAACTGTGAGATTTGTACTTTTTGATATATGCCTTATTATGTCTAAGTTTAGGATCAGTAAGAGTTTTAATGTTTTTTTTATGCTCATCAAGGCTGCATTTATCTGATCAAAATACAGAGATACAAATTTAGAATTTGTTCAAATTTTAAATAATCTTTTAATATCATTTGTTTTTATGATTTTCTGCCATTTTATTGTGTAAAAGGTAAACATTGCAAGTCTGAGTGGGGATGCATTTGTCTTCCTTAAAGTCCATATTATAAAAAGTGTGAGATAAAATACACTTTGATGGTTAGAGATTGTGAAAAACGCAAATTATCGGCAATAATACCAGTAATCCTTGGCTTAACAAGCACCACTAGCTCTGGTTTCATGGCTGAAGTACTATTTGGTATTACACAGGTGTTTTAGTCGCGGGGGATTCTGGGAAGATCTGGTTGCAGGCGGCTGTGTTATGCAGCGGTGAGCCACAGAACAAACCGCTACAGGCGCTTTAGAGAGTCCTTAGCATTCCACACACATGCCTCGCACTGAGACCTCTGGCCAGAACAACCACTAAAGAGAGAGAGAGAGCCAGCGATACAGACCCTTTCTGTTCTGTTTTTTCCTCTCTTTCTGCTTCCACCCTGCTCATATTCCGCAGTGAGCAAACGCATTTTGGTGCAGACAGATTGGCGAACACATAAAAATACATTCTGCTCTGAGAAGCTTATATGTATTGATGTAGATTAAATACCGTAAAAATCCCACCTCGGGCCTGAAACTGGTGTGCTGGTGTGATTTTCCTTACCATGTTTACCAGTTATGTTGTTGACATTTTGCAAACCATTGAGCAGCAAGCTGACCATTCACTGAAAATCTCATTTGGCGCCCAACGCCGGGCGTAGCGCGTATTTAACCCAACACAAATTTAATGGAGTGAATCTAACAAGGCCCAGCAGTAACGAATAGATTCATTAGCGCTAATCTGCTTCATAAATACTCATAAATGCTCAATATTTTGAGATCGTTTTGCCGGTGGGGCTGAAAGCAATCAATACGTTCCTACATTTTGACAAATTTGGAAAGCAGAACACAAGTTTCAACCTTTCAAATGTGTAGATATGCTGAAAACGGTTGCGTGGCGTTCAAAAGGATCGGAGAGGAGCGCTAATGTTTTTAACTGGTCCCACTGCGGCTTTTTTCCTCCAAGTTGGGTGAGGCTGAGCTCTCGCCTCTGCAGTCCGTGTTTCTGTGTATGACAAGCAAGATTGGGGACTTTTGTCCTCGGTTTTCCCTGTGATTGGTCGAGGTATTGTTATCCAGAGAAAAATGGGTCAACCAGCCCGTCGAGGACAGCATGTGTAAACAGGCAAACCAGAGAGAAAGTGGCTCTGGGGTGGTGAGTGATGCTCTCTCCAGCCAAACTCTTTAAAAACCTTTTCTGTACATTGGTGCTCAGTGAGCAGAATTCCCAGAATTCCCAACCCTCTCTCAATCCTTGCGTCTTTTCCACTCTGACAGAGACGAGCGCGGCTTAGCCAGATAAATAAAAGGGATACTCTGAAAAGGAGAAGAAGAAAATCAATATCGGTGTGCATTAATCATGCTGCGGGTGCCAGAGAGAATTATGGGTACACGGAGGGAGAGATGCGTGAGTGCTTTCGCATAGGAACGGTTCTCAAGGCTCACTGGCTTCAACGGCATCCGAATAAAGTGATTGTGAATAAAGAGTTTGGTGATTTCTTGATTATTATGGATTATGTTAATTCTGAATGTTGAAACATTTATGAACAGTGGACTGATGGTTGCTATTCGTTGTTGTTTAAGAAATGATCTGTTATAGTCAGTGTGAATTGAGCGGGCTTCATTCATGAAATACTAGCAAAACTAATTTTTTGTGTAAATCGTTTGTAAAGCTGTTCTTATGGAAACTTTCAAATTTTTGAAAATGCGTTTTTAATATGTCAGTAATTTTTGTATTCCGTAATATTCTTCAAAATTAGATACCAGTAATATGTTTCTGATCTGGATCAAAGCAACCAAAGCGTCTCAGCTAGAAAAATGTTTGCAGGAGTCACCAGCCTCCCATTTTCTGACCTGTACCTGGCATTTTTTCATCTAGCTAAAATCTCTTTGGTGGACACAAGCTAACTGAATATTTATTACTAGGCATATGGCCTAATAGTCTTTTTTACATTTTATGCATTATACTGAGAAGCAAGTACATTCTACGGTGTTACTGTACAGTTGCAATTCATAGGCGGGGATTACGTTAATTGAGTACGGCAGCCATATTTGCAAATTAGTGGAATTCATTAACATGCACATTTAACTATCAAATGTTGTGTTTACGAAGCATTTTAGAGGAGTTGAAACATATTGAATTAAATATATTGACTGCCTTGATTAATTATTTTGGAATAAATGTTATGGTTAAAAACACTAACATTCATATGACTTATAAACAGAATATTCATTACATTGTTACATGTAAAAATATATAATGTATTTTTTTCTGTATATTATCCATATATTCTGTATAGAATATGTATTTGAAGAGTTCAGATGCAAAAGCCTCAAAAATGCCATTTTCTGAAATGAGCATTTTTCTTAGCCTATATATATATATATATATATATATATATATATATATATATATAGTAATTTGTTCTAAACTGAATCCCGTCTATTCTGATTTCAATTTAAGTTTAATCTTTGTTAAATCACTCACATCATATGCTGGTGTTGATTACAGTCCTTCCCACACAGACGATTAATCCCCAGCTTCAGACTGGATCACATCCAGCTTAGAAAAGGCATCATAAAAATAACATTTTGTTTCCCAAAGACTTAAATCGGAACGTAAAAATTGTACCCCAATCTGGCTAATGATGATGATGTCATAATCCTTGTTTGACCTTTGACTCCTTATTCTGCATCTGCGAATCAGTTTCCCCACAGCAGCAGCAGCTAATCACTCTTGAGGAGCGTGTCCATGAGCCCTTATCGTCAGCGCACAGCTGCCGCAGTGTGTTTAAATGGTGGCGGCGTTTGTTCAGCGTTCATTGTGCTCATGACCACAGCCCCATAACACACCGCTTCCCTGCTATTGTTTACAGAGAGAAAAGGGAAAAAACCTGGCAGGCGCTTTCATGATAATCTTTGAAATGTTTGTGAGTAGGGAAAGAGGGTGAAACGTTCGGTAAAGGAAGAGGAAAACGCTCAAGGTTGTTTACGTGCCAACACTACACCAAGCTATTCGAAAACAAACAAAGCTAACAGCTAACAGCTACAAGGACTTCGCCGTTGTAGCGCTTAACTCCGCACTTCACGTCTGTTGTGTGTTTATTCGCCGATTTATTCACCTAAAGAATTGCTGACTTTAGGCTGTTTTAGGTGTTTTTATCAGGAGGGAAATGTCTAGTCAAAATCAAGGATGGATTGCTTGTAAATGAAAGGGAAAAAAAGTCATTACAAAATTACCAATAGCGTAAGACAGAATTGCGTTTTGGGATGAGGATAAAACTTCCGTATTCCTCAATAAATAGAAATGCTGTTGCTAGGGTTTTCCGCTGTTAGCTACGCAGGTAAATGATTGGCTGACACGTTGCATGCCTCTTCTATTTGTAGCCAGTAAAATCTTCCGCGCCATTTTTTTTAGTAAATTGCCTGGAGAAATTGAACAAAATAACTGAAAAGGGAGAGGGGGGGTTGCGTTTCATCTAATTGAGAGCTTCATATTATCTGTGCGGAGAAGATAAGCCCTGTTCTCTTAACAGTTATTACTCACTCTGTTTGTAAGTATGTTTCATCCTTTCTCTGGCGCTCTGAGGTTTCAGGCCTGCTATCTCTCTTCCCCCCGCCACAAAGCTTTGCCGCTAGTGCAACTGCTCAAACATGCAAACTCCAAAATGGAGGCCAAATCATGTGACGGTGAGCAGCCATCTTCTGTGTGACTGCGCAGTCAAGTTTGAGTCAAGACAAGGCTGTTCATTGATACTGCTGAAGGATAGGGTAGATTCATTGTGCTCATCGTTGACATTGTAACAGATAGATGTGCATGAAACCTGATATGGTTGCAACAGATTCATAGTTCTTTCTTCATGTGATCATGTACACTGCACAAAAATAAAATAAAAAATATTTAAATGTAAATAAAAAAAAAACTAAGTAAAAAAAGATAACGTACCAACTACCAACTAAGCAAGAAAAAAATTGAATGATATTTATTTTTATATAATTAAAAAACACACAACCCTAGACTAGAGACTTAATAATAATTAATAATAATAATATATATTTAGTGACACACAAGGTGACATTTTTGCAGTGTGTCTTGTAGACTCATCTCTTGAAGCCAGAGGCACCAGACACCAGTTTCTTTCCACGGATATGAATATTGTGAACATACGGTGAATAATTTATGAATGACTAACCCCAGATGCTACACTTGTTAAAATGTGTTAAAATGTATAAATGCGTTCTTATCTGAATCTGTATTTATAATTGATGACATCTGAGTATTTTTAGAGTTTTTTTTGTTGTTGTTGTTGTTTGGGGCCAATTTGTTTTTAAGACTCTGTGTGTCTATTGCACAAATGAAACCACCTGTGAGTGCTGTATTATTTGCCTGAATGCAACGATATGGACAGGTGTTTGGCTAATAAAAGACATTTCTATGTAATTAGTCAGGGCCCTGTGTCCCAAAACATCTACCTAAATAGATAATCTTAGACTGATTAATTTATATGTCTATATTTATTTAATACTATTTTCACTTAATTTACCGAGTTAATTAAATACATATTAATTATTTCATTTGAAATAATATTAAATAATATTAAATCTTCAAAAAATATGTTAAATTAAAAAAAAAAAGTGAGAATTAAACAGAAATATATGGTATTTGAAGTCTAATAGGTGTATTTTTTCACTCTGATGTTTAAAATGAATGTTTGGAAGTATAAATTGTGCTGTGACTTTGCACCTGTTATTGAGGTTAGGTTTTGAGCGAGTCAGCATAGATTCTGGATAAACACTGGTGAGTGATGGGCACACTCTTCAAACAGCTTGTGTTGCTGTTGTCACGGCTGTGCTCTGCTCTTCTGTGTGGGGTGCACTGAGCAGATGGGTCTCGGCAGATTAGATGGACAGATGAGTGGAAGTCGGGTTTTTGTGGGGGAGGAGGGGTGACCTCAGCATGCTGACCCTTGAGATATAAGATTTAGAGGAAAAGAGGAAGACATTGCACCAACAAGGATGTGTACCAGTCATTCTGTCAACAGGGACATTGCGTTTTTTCCCTATTATTCATTATCATTATGTATAATAATTGTAACATAATGAAAAAATTGTAATTGTGTGTTTTATGTTTTATGTGTTTTATATATATATATATATATATATATATATATATATATATATATATATATATAAATGTGTGTGTGTGATGCTTATTATGTGTTTATATTTATAGAGCTATTTTAACAAAATGTATTTTATATTTCATATATTTATCAAGTTACCAAGTCTAATAGTAATAATAATAAAACTATTATTATTATTATTATTATTATTATTATTACAATGAATTCTATTCTATTCTATTCTGTAATGTATTATACAGTCTGTTGCAATCACCGAAAAATAAAATTTTAAAATATGTTAAATTATTTAAAATAATGATATTAGAGTATTTTTGATTAAAAAAAAACATCCTTAAATAAACATAAGAGACTTCTTTTCAAAGTTATAATAAAACATTATATATTATATTCAAGTGCCATATTAAAATGAGATGTATAGTATACATGTAATAATTAATAATACATAGTTTTTATGTCTTTTTTCATTAGAGTGTGAAGGAAATAATGTGAAAAGCCATTTTTTGTCAATTCATCTCAAGTTACTTGATGTTCATTTTTTAATATAAAATTAAAGGAATGTTTTTAGCAGACAATCATTAAACATCAACTTTTGTTTTATCCTTGCTCTGTCTTTGGACTATAGTTGAAGATGGCACTGTGTAGAGTTCCCCTCTGTAATGGTGATGCCACTTGTCTCATAAGTAGGTTGAAAAATGGACCCCTGGGATGCAATCCAGGGCCACACAGACAGGGGCCACGCAGAGTAATTAAAGTGTCCACATCCAGACAGCAGATCTGTTGGTGTGTGGTAATCCGCCTGGCATATGGAGATGAACAGAATTAACGCAGAGACGAAAACAAATGAATTAAAGCGTCCAGAAGCTTAAAAGCAAATATTTAGTTTTTGGTGACCTGTCAGGATTCTCCGCTGAGCTGAAGTGGTTTAGACAGACGGCTTGCTGAAACGCTTTCTGACCCAGAGCACAAGTGTGCTTTATGAGAAACTGTCTGTTGTGCCATAGCTTTGACTTGAGTTGTTCTTCCAATTGATCATATGTTGCCTGTATAATATTGGCATTGATGGTTCCATAAAGAACCTTTAAAATCCATAGAACCTTTCCCATGCAAAAAACGTTCTTTACATTCATGAAAATGAAAATTTAATTTTCAATTTAAACAGTCAAAAATCCTGATTGTTTTGAACTTAAGATTGGTCTCTTTTTAAAGACGACAACTGGCAGATTAATGCAGAAGTCATAAGCAATAAATTTTATTATTATAATAAATACACAAATACTATTTAAAAATTTTATTTGAAATATATTTTCCAAAATGTGTGTTACTCTACAATTGTGTAAAAATTGAAGCTCCAAATTTGTAGTTGATATCTTAAAAACATTCTTACTTAGAGTATGATTTTAAGCGCAGTACCAAATATTTTCATTGGATGGAATTCACATCCCATTAATTTCCAATGCAAACATTTGTGATTGCAAACATTAGAAGTGTGACTTAGCTAAGTGCCAAAATCCTTGCCAAATTTCCAACCATTCTGATGAAGCAGAAAATTCTTAAAATCCAATGTTTAAGTCAAAAATGGCCGAACAGCACCAAAGGGTTAGGAAATGTTCACACGAACTAGTTCCCTTTCAGTCAGTCACTCCGAGTCACGTTGGATGACCGACGAATTGGGATCTCGCTTCGAGAGACCAATATATTTAGAGTGTATCTAAACTAGCCAATTGAAGATTGGCATGCGCTAATCGCATCCAGCTGCCGCTGATTACAGTGGGAGTATAAATAAGCAGCGGGTGCAGCGCATATTCAGCTTTTTGCTTCGGAGCCGAGCATGAATGTTCTGCTCCCAAGACGATCTACGAGTGTTGGAGTACGGTATTTCAGCAGAGGTCGAGTGGGTTGCCACAATCAGGCTGCACTACCCCCCTGATTGTGTGCAAAGCGGCCATCCCCTGTTGCACTAAAAGAGCATTCGCGGGTGCGTCTTTCTAAAGATGACGTTGTGTCTGGCAAACTCGACGTGTCTTGGAAGACAGCGTGGGTCTTGTTCAGATGACGTACACCTGTGTGTTTCTGGATGCGGTTTGTTACCTGGTGTTAGGTGATGGTCACTTTTGCTGCCTCGTGTGCCTGGGCACTAAGCATGCTAAGGTGGCGGTTGTGAATGAATCATATTCTTGTGGGGAGGTGGTCATCTCAAAGTGATGGGCAGGCTCTGTTACCTTGAAAGGGGCAGAGCTTGTGTTTGCTTGACTTGGTTCTCATCTTGGCTGCAGACAGGTGAGGTCCATTTCGGGTTGTGACACAATGCTTAAACTCTATAACCAGTGTAGCTGCAAAAGGGGCAGTCTGGACCCTCATGTGGGGTATCAGCTGTGCCCTCTTGGGCTCCTCCTGATGATCAGAAGTCAATCACTGCATCGGAAGGTGAGCCAGACATTTCTGGAAGTGAAGATCCGGTTTGCTTGGTGTCTACCAGGCGTTGACTGTACTGGATACGGATCTAGAAATGGTGGCTATGCTTGCCCGGGCCACCGAGGGAATCAGGCTTGAGTGGAAACCTCCACCGCGTCCCGAGCCCTCGAGGCTGGATGATTGGTACTTAAGAGTGGCTTGCGCTGGTTCTCAGATGGTGAATGCATCACTCCCTTCCCCGGAGGAGGGCTGGGTGGAGAATCTTTGTTGTTTCAGGATGGTGGAGTGCCCCTGGAGCAGGTCTCCAGGTATGCCGTGGTTTTCATGGATGCCTCCACCATCTGCTGGGGGGCCACATACAACAAGCATGCAGTGTTGGGGATTTGGACGGGCCCTCAACTGCAATGGTACATCAACTGCCTAGAGTTGCTGGCAGTACATCTCGCCCTAGGCCGTCTCATAAACTGCCTTCAAGGCCAGCATGTAGTAGTCCACACGGACAACACATCGACAAGGTGGTTTACTCTCTTGTCGTTTGTTGCAACCATGGAGTCGGAAGTTTCTGAGGTCGCTTCTTGCCATTCACATTCCAGGAGTGTGCAACCAGGCAGCCGATGAGTTGTTGCGAGCTGCACTACCCAGAGAATGGAGACTCCATCCCCAGATGGTTCCGCTGATTTGGGAGCGTTTCAGAGCCGCTCAGGTAGACCTGTTGCCACTCCAGAGACTTCCCATTGCCAGTGGGTTTTCTCCCTGACCGAGGGGACACTCGGCACAGACGCACTGGCACACAGCTGGCCGTAGAGCCTTCGCAAATATGCGTTCCCCCAGTAAGTCAGGGAGGACGAGGAGCAGGTCCTGCTAGTAGCACCCTACTGGCCCACGAAGACCTGGTTCCCAGAACTTGTGCTCATCGTGACAGCCCCTCCTTGGCCGATCCTCTGACTCAGAGACGGGGCACCCTTTGGCACCCGGAATTACCCGATCAAAGTCGTGCTTACTTTCTTGCAGCAAGGGTGGGAGCAAATGCTGTCTCCCTCGTCCCCTGAAGAAGGGAACGGAGACGTCACGTCACGTCGCAACAGTGCTGTACCTCCACTGCAGGGGCAGGTCACTAGCTTGGCTCTTCAGCGAAAACCTGAATATGCGTTGCACCTGCTGCTTATTTATAATCGCGCTGTAATCAGCGGCAGCTGGATGCGGTTAGCGCATGCCAATCTTTAATTGGCTCGTTTAGATACACTCAAAGTAGATTGGTCTCTCGAAGCAAGATCCCAATTCGTCGGTCATCCGATGTGACGTTTCCGTTCCCTTCTTCAGGGAACGAGGGTTACATACATAACCAAGATGTTCTTTTATGACATTGATGAGAAAATGCTTATTTAGAACAAGGGTTTAGTCTAAAACAGCATCAAGGTTTATGATAAGGCTTGCAGTATTCATTGTGATAGGTGCTTATTTTCAACATTTATTTACTATGTCCTTCATTGAGTTTGCTGTAGTAAATGAGCTAGATCTGTGTGTGTCTGTTTTAAAAAGAAATCATTTAAAAGTAAGAATTTGCTGTGTCTGGGCCTGCATGGTGACCGGGGGTGGGCAGAGACAGATCACTTCTCTCCATGGCAGTAAGTCAGGCCGTTAATGTCTAATTGGCACCTAATGAGGGACTGCGGTCTGACAGCCTCTGAGATCCGCTCTCATTACCTCTTCAGAGCCCACAACATCTCTGACTGTGCTCATCTGAGCACCGCGGTTCATCTTTAAACTCCTTAAACCGTCAGGTCAGTGTGTGATATTAATCAGCCCAATCAGGATAAAATACTCTTATTATCATCATCATCGTCCTCTCTTAACTCACAGATTCATAACTTGCATATTAGTGAAGCAATTGCATCAGTTTTACACAGATTTGAGGATTTTATTTGTAATACGGCAATTTCTTGTTTCTGTCAAAAGCTTCTTAGGTTTATTTTAAACTCATCCCTGAGCCAAAGCAAATATAATACGTGTATCTAGTTACATACTATAGGATTATAGAGATCAAGCTCTCTGTGTATCAGCCGATCGTAAAATAACATGTGTTTCAATGTTCTCAAGCCCCTAATCTGACTATTTTTTTGCAGATTTTCCACAGGATAAGACATCTGCTTTAAAAAAAAACCCTGCACAATAATAGCTAAATCTCTAGCAAGGATTAACTGAAGTGATTTTAACCACTGTAGAGTTTTGTTTATGTACTGTAAATAACACTGATTTAATCTGTATTGAAGGATATACACAACTCCTGTATAAACACAAAACATGTCTTTTAACTACTATTTTTACTGTTTTACTATGAGTTTTTTTTACTATGAGCTGCTGGTTTAACAAACTGCTAGTCAGTTGCTACCTTGCTTTTCCTAAGAGACGCAGCCTCCAGCCTAGCTGTGTTTAATGAGTAAAACTGGGTCAGCAGGATTACATGAATATGTCCTAAAATTGATCTAATTCACAAAACAATGTTTGCTCGCAGGCAGAAGCTGAACCTGCGCTGCTTTTCCTCATCTAGCTGCTTTCTTAACTCCACTGCATGTGCGCTAACGTGCCTCCCGCACAAGTTCATCTGCATAAGATGATACAGTAGCGCCTCAGGATATGAACAGATGGGAGTGTTTAGCAAACTCACAGCCCACCTTCTCCCCCCGCCGCAGTGCGGCGCCCCCCACGGGCGGCTCTGTTAACCTGTCACTTGTCATCACAGGAGATCCAGGCACCATATGCCCAGAGCACCAGAACCTCACCAGACATGAAAGCGGATGCGGTGAGGAACAGGGGAGCTTCTTTTTTTGCGGCGTCTGTTGTCGCGATCAAAGATGTGTCAGTTTGCTCTGCATAATGTGGAAAACTGTTCTGATCATGCCACGTCTGCTTCTTAGATTGATCTCTGGGAGATGTTACCAGCTCATTGATCCACCACAGACACCTGTGAGAAACTCCTGTTGACTAGTGCAGATCTGAGAGGTATAAACTGTGTCTCTCATCAGCGTTTGTGAGTAGACAAGCAGCATAAATGACATCCTGAGCTCAGCTTCATTTATTTATTTTGCTATTATTAATGTGCTAGTGTGTTTTGGTTGTTTTAGATTTTTAATTTGTAATGTACTCTACTATAAGAATTATATGATTTGTGATATAGCATGCAATCATTATTAAGTCATTATTCACCAGAATTCGGGACAGTAGCCATGCAAGTGTTGTTTATGATCCATAAAACAAATTGGTTGATTGAGTCTGAGTGTTAATATGGTTCAGCAGAATTATTTCCCAATGAAAACCAAAATATTTTTTTTAACTAATTACTCAAATATGACTGTAGTGCCACTGCTTTATCAATCATATTCAGAATTCAATATTTACAGTAGTACTTGCCTGTGAAGAAGTTGTGATTTGTTGCCATTGATAAGCAGTTGCTAAGGTGTTACCTGTGGTGTATCCTCAAAAGGTGTCATGTATGTTTAGCACCAATGATGTGGGAAGAATTACAAGTTTAATATTGAGTGGTGCTGTCAATTAATCATGATTAATCGCATTCAACATAAAAATTTTGTGTTTATGTAATATATATGCGTTTACTGTGAACAATTTGTACTGTAATCAGTTTGATAGCACTAATATTCAGAGATTAGGATATGTATATGTGCAAGTGATAGTTTAACGTAATTGTACTTTAAAAAATGCTATGCAGTTTTTTATTGTACACTAAAAAACCAAAAATTTAAATACTGTTCCTGTTTGTAGCACAAAAGAAATTTCACACCAGGGTTTTGAATTTGTATACAATATATACCTAAGGAAAATATGTTCTATGAATATTTTCTGTTGTTCCCATTGAGTTATGAAATATGTTATTTTTGAATGTTCTTTGAACATTCACAACATCCAATTTTTTAATGTTGTAAAAGCATTGTCTCATATATGAATGTTGAGGGAATATTCCATTTTGGGTTTTTTTTCCATTCCAATGTTTTGTTTCACAACCATTATGGTTACTTTTGGATGTTCTCTGTAGTAACATAAGAGCCGTAAAAACCAAAACCGTTTCATTAATTATACTTAAATAAAATTTCTGTGCTAATGTCCTTCAACTAGAGAACTTTGAACAAACGTTCCTGGAATTATTTTTGTCTGCAGTTCTAGACAACCTTACCAGAACATATTCTCTGTTAGCTGGCTAGTATGTGTTAGTATAGCAAAAATGATGTTTGCCTTAACAGCCACTACTAATTAAACCAAGCAGTCATCTTATTTATTTAAAATTTCCCCCACAGCGCCATCTTGATGTGGCAAGAAACACGCCAAAGGCTTTTCGTGTAGCACACAGGCCCGCGCTGTCCGATTTCAAACGGCCGAGTTCATCAAAAGAGCTCCATGTATAACATGTATAATGCATACAAAATTGTACCCCGAATGTTCAGTCGCATGAATTTTGAGTAAGACATTGCTGGGGGCTTGACGTCCTCAGAGGCAGGGCCCTAAAAAGGGATTATTCTCTCAGTCTCAGAGCTTATTCCTGCGAAGAGGAGACGGCGAGAATGTCTTGGTGCAGTAGCCCAGTGACACATTGCTCTGATCTGCCTCCAGCAATCCCACCGCCCCCCAACCCCCCGTCTCCACCCGCTAATGTCACAGCCTACGAGTCACTCCGCTGGTTGCCATCGTAACCAACTCACCTTCCTCTCGCCTGTCACATCACACCTAAAGAGACCGATACGCCTCGCAGTGAAAAGCCAGATAGAATGCAAACCGTCTCTGAAATAGCTAAAAGCTCTTTTTTTTTGTTCACTACGTAGCCGGAAAAAGAACAGCTGTCAAGGAAAGAGAAAGAATCACAGTTTTGCTCGAGAGAGGCTGCAGAAGGAGGGGTGTTCTGGGTAGAAAGTGGGTGTATCAGACATGACAACCCGACTTTTGCAAATTTGCAAGCTTCACAGGACAGCTGTATTGGGCAAAGGAGCGTCTCGCTCTATACTGTCTGTCTGCTGCACAAGCGCAAGCTGTCTTGTGCATCACAGCGCTGCGGGCGGCAGCCACAGAGGAAACACAGCCTTTTGGCACCTGGGCGTTTAACCTGCATTTTACTGCATGTGCTGACAGGCAATTAAACCGTAGCCAGGGGCTAATTACCTCAGATAGCAGCAGCTGCGGTTGGGACGAGAGGTAAAATTCGAGTGCGTCAAAAATGGCGTTGTTCACTTAAATTACGAAGATGCATGTTGCCGTGTCCGACGGCGTTAAGCTGAAAGATCTGTGATTTGGTGATTTATGTGTGTTCTTGGAAACTTTCACACGTTTTTTTGCGCGAGGGCAAACGTGCCTTTTCCAGGGAAGATGTAGAGAGCTAAAAGAACAATGTCAACTCCACAAAAGCGTAATGGAGTAATTGTCGGTCTCCACGGTAACATTCAATGCACATTGTTCAGGTGGAGCAGCTGACAGAAAGACCATTACGTACTAACCCTGAGAGAGAGAGAGAGAGAGAGAGAGAGAATCTCATGTGGTTAATTCCCCCTTTTTGTGTCCTTTTTCATCATGTGCAGTGCAGAACTGAAGTATGAACTGTTTGTTTTACATTAAGGCTAATATTTTCTGGTTAGTTGAGCTTTTTGCTTTGGTTTTAAAAAGTAGATCCTTTGACATTTTGTATATTTTAATATAATACATTCAGTTAGATTCAGTCATATATATTCTTAAGTGTTTATTCTTGAATGAAACTTTTAAAGGACTTTTTTTTGCCTTCACACACACACACACACACACACACATTTGTTTCTGTGAATTGTGGGGATGTTAAATAGAATTATATTATTAGACTTATATTATAAATAGACTTATATTATTAGACCTATATATTACTTTTATACTGACACCCTAACTGTAAACCTACCCTTACAAAAATTGTTACAACCAATTTTTTCTTGAAAATATTTAGCTTTTTTTAAATAATAAATGATAAACAATATTTAATAGAATTAAATGAACAAATAATTATAATAAGAATAAGTAACAAAGACATTGTAACAGTGCAATGCGGGAGTAAATGCATGAAGATGAATGATAATAGTTAAAAGTCTATAATAATCCACATACAGATGATCCAACAAGCAGGGTGGCACACACTGAACAGCAACTTATGAAGACTTATAAAGACGTTAATTAAATGATGTACACAATTAACACAAGACAGAGGTCGACCGACGGCGGGGAAGCTGGTGGAAGAGGAGCCCGAGGCGTAGACAGAAAGCCGATGAGCCAGTGTGAAGCCGAATATCCAGAGGGTCAAGGCTGAACAAATCGCACTTGCGACTGATAACGAGACAAGGATCCAGAAGGTCACAGTGGAGTCAGAGCAACCGAGGTCTGAGGTGGCGCCAGATGGAAGGAGGAGCCTGACAGAGCTGACGGAGTGGAGTCCTGAAGCACCGGATGGCCGACAACAGACCAAGGAGTAGCCAGAGGGACGAGGGAGCCTTGCAAATCAGGTGGACTGACGGGCCACGGTGGAGAGGAGGGAGTAAAGGGTCGAGGGGCTGAAGTGGAGTCCGAGTCTCAGAGGCAGAGACAAGGGATTCTCCAGCCATGACGCTGATGAAGACCTGTGGCGAATCCAGCACATAGATGGTGGGCTGAGGGTGAGCAGAGGGGCTAACAGGTAATAGCGGTGGAGGAGACAGGAACGGGTGGAAGGGCTTGAATTTGTGAGCCTCCTTTGGTACTGGAGTATCGGGAGCCCCTTCTGGGCTGGAAAGGACCAGCTCAGATGATGGAGGGAGGAAAGGGGCTGGATCGAATTCCAGTTTAGATTCCCAGTTTATTAAATCCTTTTCCATGTCCAGCAGCTCCAGATGTATAATCAGCTCTTCTTCAGTCATGGTGAAGTGGGAAGAGCTCCACTCTGCGCTCTCATAGTCCATGACTCTCTCCACTGTGGTGAGCTCTGTTGCCAGCTATCGTACCTGGTTAGACATCATAGGCTTTGGCTCCGAGTCGACCCTCAGCTCTGGCTCTCCATCAGTGGTGGGCTCTGGCATTGGCTCCACGCAGTGGGGGGATGGTGGGTTGGGTTAATGGGATATCCTTGGTCAACAAAAAGTTGCACGACCCCAGCACCCACTCAATGTAGTCAGAGAAGCTCCCTTGAGGATCTTCCCCAGACAACTGTTCTCTGCAGGCGGTGTTGAGGCTCGCACTGTAGAATGAGCAGAGCACATCATCCGGGAAGCTGGTTCTGTGGGAAATGTCCAGGAATAATCTTGTGTGGTCCTCGAGGGAAACAAGACGTTTTGGTGATCCATAATAAAGAAACAAAACACAAAACAAAACGGACCAGTCTTCTGTCACCGTGCGGGAATAAACGCATGAAGATGAATGGTAATAGTTAACAGTCTTTAATAATCCACATAATAATACAACAAGCACAGATGGGATGAATAAACACTGAACAGGATGGAACTTATGAAGAAGGGGAAAAAGGCGTTAATTAAATAACATACACATGACCATGATAACACAATTAACACAAGACAGAAACTAGGTCACACAGGGCACATCTTTAATGAAAACACACCAAAACAGTCCAGGGGTGTGACAGACAAAGCAAGTGTACCATATTTTATATAAAAAAATTTTTTTTTATTTGATACATTTATTTATTAATTTTTTATATATAATCAGTTATGGATGGAAAATTGTGACTCACATTTTCTTAAACATATTTAGAAGTTGTTTCTTTTTAAAATAATAGATTGTATTTAATAATCATAAATACTACTAAAAAAAGACAAAGAAAGTAGACAATATTTTTACATTATTTTTGTTTGGTTTGTTCTTTTAAACCAAATGTTACATATTTCATTTCTAATCATAAAAGTGTATGAATTTAATTGTATTTTATGTCATTTATTTATTTGTTATTTATTTCCTTTTTATACAACACGTTATAAACTGTAATATACATTTTATACCAAATAAGTAATATACTAAAAAAAAAAATAAAATCTAATTTGACCAATAATCCCCTTGCTTTGTCTTTTTTGAAAATTGTCAGTCATTTTGTATGCAGACTACTGTGTCTAGTTGACAAGGGGAAGTGTTGTCCGGATGTCCCGAGATGCACGTAGCCGTCTGTTCCTGTTTACTCTGACAGGGATGGCAGTCCTGCAGCAGTCACGAGGGGATGGAAACTTCCCCCTGGAGCAATTAAAACCTGAGCATAATTGACAGGGTGTTATCACACTTCATCTCTCCACTGACTCAAGGAGAGAGAAAGGTGCACAAGGATTATTCGCAAATAAACCTGGTCATCAAATATCTATTTAACAGAAAACACATTGGAAGCAGCTGGCTCCTTTAAGCTGATAGATTCTTTATCCTGTAATGTGTGAGCGTCGGAGCGGAAACCTATTTATTTACATTGCACTTGTCACATGATTTCATCTAAAGCGACTTAGCATGCATTCAAAGTACGTTTTATTGGTATATACCTTCTCTGGAATCGATCACATGACCTTGCCGTTGCTACCGCCATTCCGATCTACAGGAAAAAAAAAAAATTCTTTTAAAATGTTAAAAGTAACATATTTATTTGTTTTAATTTAAGTCCATAAAGCCGTACAGTTTTATTGTCGTAAACTCCTCACTGTAAATGAAACTCATTTCCCAGTAAGCAGCGTTATAAAAGATTAACAGGATCTAATTTAGCACATGATTTGACATTATAGGCTTCAGTTCGCAGCAGTTTTTTTTTATTTCTAGGAGTTTAATGAACTGAGCGCAACAGCAAGGACACATGCTCTCACACTTACTGTCGCGAGCTTTCATCTGTCCATCTATCTTTCATTTGTCTTGTTCTACCCTTTTTCATCACACTCTCTCTCTCTCTCTCTCTCTCTCGCTCGCTCTCGTACTCAGTCTTGAATATTTAATGTCTTTGAATTACGGTGCCTCTCATCCATAATAAAGAGATATCAGACAAATGGAGCTTCTGTTTTCAATCGCTCGTTTCGCAGCTGAGAAGCTAAATGATTTTAAGGGTCAGGCTTGTTTGAATATCTAATCCAGATTTCGCTCCCGATGCGTGTTCCCTGACTCAGCTGCATGGGTTTCCTGTTAGCTGAGAGAGGAGGCTACAATCAAACCTCAAACTGCTAGGGTGTTAATCGTGTTATGTAGAAATGTTCCTATTAAAAAACAATACAATATTGTGTACTGTATAATTAGTACAGTCTAATACATTTTGTAATACTTCCAATTAATTCCATGTAAGCAATATTTATTTGCTGCTATTTGGTTCAAATCAGATCATTTGTCATGGTGTAAAAAAACGAAGTGTGTGTTTATAAATCCATATATTCAACCATTTTTATAGTAAACAGACAAACAACAATGCGTCCTATTGATGAATTTATTTTACAAATATTGCATATGTAAAAATAGTATCAAATTGTCAGAGCATTTCTTTATTAATTTGTCTTAAATGATAATGTTCACTAAATCTGTTGATTTAAACCATTACTGTATTGTAACATATTACAGACACTATGAATGTTTGTGTGAACAGCTGGATTGAAGATCAGTCCTCTTCAGATCTAGAGAGCAGACAGGAGTGTGTGTGTGTGTGTGTGTGTGTGTGTGTGTGTGTGTGTGTAAGTGTGTACAGTATCAGGATGGAGTGCGTTACCCTGACAACAGCAGCTGCTGTCAACATCTCACTCTCTGACAAATGATGCTTTTTACAGCCGTGTTAATTGCATTCCATCTCTCTCTCTCTCTCTCTCTCTCTGATAAAGACACTGATCAAACTGAAGCTCACTTATTAGCATGATTAGGCTTTATTAAACGCCTGGGTCTCTCACTCCTTTTTCCTTTTTTTTCCAGGAAACTCTCTCCTGTATTATAATGTGGTCTCACAAGAGGACTTGTTTTTTGCTTTTGTGCTACTGCTGTTGCGTAAATTAAGAATTAATCAAGCTCCTGAACTACTTTTTTTTACTGCAAATTACTACATGTTTATGTTAAAACATGTATTATGTACATAGCCTTCAAAAGTTTTTGGTCAGGATGAACCAAAAATAAAAATAGTAGTTCTTTTATTCCACAAATTGACAAAAGTTGAAAACAGCAGCACAACTGTTTTCAACATTACTAAAATAAATATTTTTTAAGTAAAAAATCATCATATGAGAATGATTTCTAGATACAAAAAAATCACACAAAAAATTCCGCTTTGCCATCACAGAAATAATTCGATTTTAAAATATATTCAACTAGTATTTTAAACTCTAATAATATTTCACGATATTGCTGTTTTGGTTAACTTTTTATTTAAAAAATCTCTGAATTTTTTTACGTTAGTGTAATCATCTTACACTACTAACAGAAACTGTACACAAAAATCAGTCGGTGACTTCTTTGAAATAATTATAATTGATGTCTGATTCACAAATGAATCGTTTTGAACTGATTCACATGATCACCAGTTATTATATTTACTTAGTAAAGTTAGTATTATATTCATCAATATTTATGCTTGCTTCCTTGATCTGATGTCTCAAAAGAATCGGCAAATCGCCTTTTGAACATGTGCATTGAAACACTTGACTATATTGAATCAGACTTCCCAGCGTTATCAGATTCTCACTGAAGGCTTCACATCGCAGACAGGCCGCTGTCAGAGGCGAGCTGGGTCGTTACTATTGATCTCACTCTATTGTTCAGTGAACACACTCTCACACACACACACACACACACACACACACACACTGCTCAAATACCTTACAGGATGTTGCCAGAGCCAAGCGAACACGTGGTTTGTGTTCAGTGTTTTCATGTGTCATGTAGAAGGTGATGTGTGTGATACTTTAACTTTGCAATGAAAAGCAGTATTTCCCTTTTTCTTATAAGCAAAATGTTACGGGTTGAAACTATTGTGGGATATGCATCAGAGGTCAGCGAGGAGCATTGTGTGGCCTGGTTTTGCTACTGTGTTTAAAAGAGAGGGGAAAAATGCAAGATTGCTAGAGGGAGAGGAATAGTCTTTACCTGAAGAGAAAGGAAACCAGTAACCTGTCATTTCGACACAGTTAGAGCACCTCAAGAGCTCCTGCTATCAGATTAAGAAACTTTGGCACACGGCTCCCCTCTCGGCTCTTCTGTAAGTATATTCGTCCTCGACGCCTGGCCTTTCGTTGCGCCGTCTCAAATACAAAACGTCGCGGGATAGCAGTGCTACTGAGTTAATAATCTCATTCTAAATAACCTGAAACGTCTGCTCTTCATTCTCAAGACAAATACAGCAGCACATTAAGTGTGACTGTTAGTAGAAATGTAATTTGCTCCCGCTGAAGTGTATGTTTGAGTAAATGGGAGATAGCTGCAGAGCCCGGCTCTGACAGAGACGTGCATGTGTGTGTGTGTGTGTGTGTGTGTGTGTGTGTGTGTGTGTGTGTGTGTGTGTGTGTGTGTGTGTGTGTCTGTCTACTGCATTCGGCACACACACACACACACACACACACAGTTATTTTCCTTTTGTCACTGAAGACAAGCTGTCTTAAACTAGCACTGTTCACATGCAAAGGAACAGATAAACAAGTACTTCGCATATCTCTGCAATGTGATGTGTCTTTCTGGATTCGGACTGAAGAGATAGGGAAAAAAATATGATGATGGATTTTTCTTTGACTTTTTAGGGGTTTTTTTGTCTCAGATTGTATAATGTGACGTATAATTATAATTGTATTTTTATAATGTGTATAATTCATTATTATGTGAACTTTATAATTGATAATGTAATTTTACAATAGCAATTCATTGTATGTGTGTTAATAATCGTTTCTAAATATATATGCTATATATTTTCTTTTCAGATTTTATTTCTAATAATTTATATTTAAGTACTGTGTTTTTACATTTAAAAATGTATATATATATATATATATATATATATATATATATATATATATATATATATATATATATATATAAAATAAAATATATATAAATAAATACACATAACATTTTTCTGATACATGCATGTGTGCATATTTATATATACATAATAAATAAAAAACTTTATTTTGGATGCAATTCATCGTTTGACATCACTAGTAATATAAATGAACAAAATTACACATTTAGATTGTTAAGGATTCTATATATATAAATAGGTGTTTATTGACATTTGTTTTAATTATAATCTCAATTGATTTATTTTACTCATTTAAAAAAAAATGTGCGTACGCCATGTTTATATGTACAATTTTCATATAAATGCAGATTTTAAACGATTATAAAATCGCTTTACAATTATGTGTTTGAACTAACTATAAAAAAGCAGAGTAAAGGAAATGTAACTATTTGAATAAAAATCATTTTAAATTTAGATCTTTACTTCCTCATGCTAGCGGTTTGAAAATCAGACAGCTCATTAATCTTTGCTTAGACAAAACGAACACTTTCTCTCTCTCTCTCTCTCTCCACCCACTCGCTGTGTAAATTGTAGCTCGTCACACTCCACATTAAGTCCACGACTGGCAATGCCTGCAGGACCTCAGATCTGCGGTGTGTCATCTCTAACTGGGTCAGAACTCACAATAGCTGCATCTTGCCTTTTGGCTCGATGTAGCTTCTTTTATTCATTGCTAAACTGTTTACTTATGGTACTTGATTTAACACACAGACAGCAACGGAATCGCATACGCACAGAGAGAGGCATTTTGTAATAAAATGGAGCTTTTGTTGGAAAATAGCCCAGACAAAGCCCACAGGAGAACAAGAGCATCAGGAGCAGCTCACAAGGGCATTTGAATATTTGTAATCTAGAGGGAAGCGTCGTCCTTATAGCTGCGATTTTCACCCAGAAATGAAAATTAGAATTGACTCACTTTCATCTTGTTCTAAACCAGTCTTTCTAAGTAAAGTGTGCTCCTGGTCTTGCTTTTGCGATCAAAGTGAATAAGGAAGTATATTAAAATACATGACATTTATTTTTAAGAAAGAGCATATACTGTAACTGTATGTAATGTATAAGAACATAGAATCATATAATATAATTATCAGTATCAGTCCCATTGTATTAAATTAAATTTAATTTAATTCAATTAATTAAATTTTATAACCCATGATTCCTCAAAAAATTGTCTAAATTAAGCTTACGGTATTTATTTCTACTTTCACACTAAATGAAATTATTTTACTTGCATAAACCTTTGCTTTCAGATGAAAGAAAGTATATAAATTTTCATGATGCAGTGGATCATCTTAAGCGCATGTATTGATGTTAATCAGCGAAATGCAATCAAAAAAGTGTGCGATATAGGGAAAAGCTTACAAACAATGTTGACACCAGTATGGTACGCCATAAATAATGTGGTCCAAAATTACCTGAACACAAAAACATTTTATTAACATTTTATTTTTAAACGGTTTCACCTCTTAAAATCTATTTGCTGAAAATCAGGAATAATAATTATAAAAATGTTTCATATATTGAGGGTCTTAAAATGTTTAGTAAATTTAATATCCTTATTAAGAAAATTAAACTTTTTTAAAAATGATCTACTCTTCTGGGTCAGAATGGAATGTATTGTGAGGGAAAAATATATGTTAAATTTAAATGTATTTATATAAATTGCATTATGCTCAATTTATCATAAAATATGTATTTTTCAATGTATTCACTCTTATTAAACCAGTTTTATTTTGAAGTGTGGGAAACTGAGCGCTTCTCTAAGTTTAAATGACGTAGTGGAATTACCTTCTTATTTGAGGCCTGCGCGATATGTTCTTGTTACAGGAAGTGAGACAAATTCCACCCCTCCGTTTTAGCTATTGCGTAGAAAAGAGAGCAAATGGCATTCTCAATCAAATGTGACACAGACGTCTCCTCTGAGAGGCATGGCAGAGCATGTGGCGGCCCTGGCAGACATTATTCCTCATAAAGTTTTACGACCTGCATATTCTGTGTTATCAAACCATTAGCATGAAATCAGTACTTACTGGTACACGAGCGGCAGGCCAATCAAAACTGCACGTGACTGGCAGCAATAGCTGCGCTAAATCAGCGCGTTCCTACTGAGGCTGATGGAGAAAACAAGATTCTGTTAACCATGCCCGTAATGTCTCATTATGACATGCAGATGCTGCTGATTAACTGTGTTTAACGCTCAGCAATTAATTAAAGTTTACAAAGATGTTTACCTCACCCTAATTATATTGTATTTTGTGATTTTAGGGCCTCGATTTCTCATAACGTCCACGGGGGCCCTGTACATCTTGGATGTGCAGAAGGAGGATGAATTATTCAACTACCGCTGCATGACGAGACATCGCTACACGTCTGAGACCAGACAGAGCAACAGCGCACGGCTATTTGTGCCAGGTAAAAGTGTTTAATCATATATTATTAGTCTGCCAGATCAGACATTCATCATTCTTGTTGTTTTAAAGTTCCAGGGAAAGTCCTTGCGTGTGTTAGCTAGACTAGCTACCGACCTCTAACAGTGAAATTACATAGAGACTTTACAAAAATGAGATATATAACTTAATATAACTTAAGTTTTTACTAGATTTTGACATGTTTTGTGAGATATCAGCTGATGTTGTGAGATGGTCAAACCATTATTTGGATGGATGGACGCATGGATGAATGAAAAAATCTAAATCTTTGATCAAATGCATTTAATTTGGATGCATATATGGATGTATATATAGATGGAAAGATAGATTAAATAAACTTTCTATTAAATGAAATGAATTTTCTTGTTAACAGATCCAACGAACTCTGCGCCTGCGATCCTCGATGGGTTTGAGAAGCGAGAGGTCATGGCGTCTCACAGAGTGGAGCTCCCATGCAAGGCCTCCGGACACCCGGTACCAAAATACCGCTGGCTGAAAAACAACAGACCGCTAGAATCAGACTCCCGTTTCCGTCAGAGCGCGACGGGCCTGCTGATCGAGAGAGCCCAGCCCAGTGACACCGGCAGCTACGTGTGTGAGGTGTGGAACAGCTACGGGAACGCAGAGGTCATAGGTCGTCTCACGGTAAAAGGTAGAGCTCAAGCTTCTCTTGCCATATTTTTTTTATTGATTACTAAATATTGATAAAATCAACACAAGCAATGTCACTTCGTTGTTCCAGAACCTCTTAAAGTGGTGGTCAGTCCGCGAAAGGTGAAAGGCAGCGTGGGCAGCCAAGTGTCGCTAACCTGCAGCGTGACTGGCTCCGATGAGTACGAGCTCTCGTGGTACCGCAACGGAGACAAGATCAACACCGGCACCAACGTGCGAATGAACGGGATCAATAAAGAGAACCTTGTGATGGATGGGATGGCGAAGAGCGATGGAGGAGTGTACCAGTGCTTCTCCAGGAAGGCCAAAATGTCAGCTCAGGATTTTGTGCAAGTCATTTTAGAAGGTCAGCGCCATCCCAGCCTTTTAATTTTGGCTCGTTTTGGTTTCTTAAACTTCATAAAAACATCTCTGTCCGCAGACGGAACCCCTAAGATCCTGTCCGCCTTCAGCGAGAAAGTTGTCGGTCCGAACGAGTTCGTGTCTCTGATGTGTCACGTCAAGGGAACTCCGCAGCCTGCCGTCACCTGGACGCTGGACGATGACGTTGTCACGAAGGACAGCCGGCACCGCATCGGTCACAGCATAACGGTGGAGGGGAACGTGGTCAGCTACCTGAACATCTCCCACACCCAGGTCCGGGACAGCGGGGTCTATCGCTGCACCTGCAACAACTCGGCGGGGACGGTCTCCTACCAGGCTCGAATAAACGTAAGAGGTGCTTGTCAGATCAGCTCCTCCAAAACACACACATATATTTCATTTTGCTCATCTCAAGTTCGTACGTGAGACGAGGGCCTGACTAACATCTGTTTTGATTTTTTTTTTTCTGTTGAGCTTTCTGTGCAGTTATTGCTTTTTTTGGTCATGTTCATTCTTTCATATGGCTGCACGATTTTGACAAAAATCGGAATTGCCGATTATTCCCTTGAAAGTTGATTTTTTTAGGTACGATTAGGATTTTTAGTTACAATCATCAAAATTTACTTTGAATGATGCTTATACCATTACTTTAAGCAATGGCACGCAATTGCTTTTCAGCAGTATCAAGTCTGAAATGTGAACTATACACATTTCAGGTTTCTTCCTTGAATGAAAAAGTAAAAATATGCATGGTATTATAATGCTATAATAAAACTAAAATTACAACAATGGCAAAGACCCTTAAGATAATGAAAGAAAAGAACCCGTCTTACACACAGAATAACAAATGGATTTTAAACAATTCATTGCTGCTTTGAATGATTATGTAATTGTGACATCAGTAATTGTAATTGCGATTAGAAATTCGATTAATTGTGCAGCCCTACTCTTCCATATGGATTGATGTGTGTTTGTTTTTTTTTTTGTGTGTTTTCCAACCACACTTTTAAACATAAAGGGTGCTTATTATCAACATCTATCTAACTCTTTATAGAAGGTTCATTTAAAAGTAAAAAAAAACAGTTCTTCAGATTATTCAAATATTCTTCATACTAAGAGGGGCGTTTGCACAACAATGTGCTTTGGCAAATACATTTTGGGGGGGGAAAGATGTAAAAATTAGTATTGGATGGATAGATGGATAGAAAGATTTATTTTTTAGATTAAATATGTAATTTTAAAGTCTTTTCACCCTAAATGTGTGTATGTGGTGTGTGTTTGTGATCATTTTACTTTTTGGTGCACTTTTTCATCATTAAAGTATTTTTTACTCTTTCCTTTCTAATTTTGAAATTATTGATTTACAAATTTTTAACACTTATCTGGAGAAACACATTTAAGCATAAGAGCATTAATGGAAATATAATAATATATATAATAATATACATTTTAAGTATAAACCGAATGTAACGCTTTTCAGACACTTTGTTGCATTTAAAATTAAATTAAAGTTATATCCAGTTAGCTGTTTTACCTTACCTTAAGGTTAACTTAAATGCATCTTTATATTAATATTTTTAATTAATTACTGTTGAAATGGTTAGTGTATTGCTAAATTAAATGCAATCCTAATTGAAACTTGTGTTTCAACCGCACATTTATGATTATCTGATATCAAATATAATCAAGTACTTTATTATTCTTTCTTTATATGTTTTTCGCGTGTGCTTTATGCTTTATGTTAGTGTCAAAAGGTTATTGAAACATGATTTAAAATGTACTTTAAAGTTCAATATTTTTATATCATCTGCAAGTACAGTTTATCTTTTAAAATATACAATTAAGATTAAAGTGCACCTTCACTATAACACCAGGGTGTATGAAAATAACCATCCCAAACTTTTCCTTTCTGTTTTCTGTTTCTGTGATCTTAGAAAGGCCCTCATCCATAAACCATAAATCTACATTTTCTTTATTATTTTTTGCTACATTTACTGCAAATTGGATTTTCATCCCAATGTCAATATTCTTTTAAGAGAAGTGTTTGTTTCTTTTTTGCACCCTCAAGGTCCTGCTGACATACGACCAATGAAAAACCTCACAGCAATAGCTGGGCGGGACATGTACATTCACTGCCATGTGGTTGGCTACCCCTATTACTCCATCAAATGGTACAAGAACTCCAACCTTCTCCCTTTTAATGACCGCCAACGGGCGTTCGAGAACAACGGCACGCTGAAGCTGCTGAATGTCCAGAAAGAACTGGACGAAGGAGAGTACAGCTGCCATGTGCTGGTTCAGCCCCAGCTCTTCAAGAACCAGAGCGTCCACATCACTGTGAAAGGTAGAGATACTTGACTTCTGAAGTTAAACGAGTTACGTGCTTCCATTTGAATGGTGTAGCAATACTTACTAATGTTCTCTGGTTGTCTTTAGTGCCTCCCTTCATCCAGCCCTTCGAATTCCCGCGTTATTCCATCGGCCATCGCGTCTTCGTTCCCTGCGTTGTGCGCTCAGGTGACCTTCCCATCTCTATTACCTGGGAGAAGGATGGAAAGTCCATTAACGCCAGCCTGGGAGTGACCATCGACAACATCGACTTCACCAGCTCCTTGCGGATCTCCAACCTCCAGCGAGTGCACAACGGCACCTACACCTGCATCGCCCAAAACGATGCCGCCGTCGTCAAATACCAGAGTCAGCTCATTGTTAGAGGTAAGACTACACGTTTGGCATCCTTTCTTGGACAACAATAATCACAAAGACAGAACTTGAGTGTGAGTTTGTCTTTTTTAGTTCCTCCAAGGTTCAAAGTGCAGCCTCAAGATCAGGATGGCATCTATGGAAAATCTGTGATCTTGAACTGCTCTGCGGATGGAGAGCCACGGCCCACTATTGAGTGGAAATACTCAAAAGGTACACGGCTTCACTAACAACTATAACTTGGCATTTGGTCACTTATATGGTATTTTGACCTTATTAAAACGAAATATATTTACTTGAGAAACACGCTGTGTACATTTTAGTTTTTCATGTATATTCTTTATTTATTTACTAAGAATGAAGGCAAAATTATACCTTTTTTCTATTTTAAGAATAAACTTGGCTTTTTTAAAAAAAAATTCAAAATAACAGTGTGTTTTTATTAACTAAAGATGAATAAATACTGCAAATTGGACTTAGTGTTAGTTAATGCATAAAGTATAGTTAACAAATAGAACCTTATTGTAAACTGTTGCTAAAGACATTTTTGCCAGTTCTGTAATAATAATAATAATAAAAAATATTTATAATGTAGAAATTATTCCAAATTGGATATAAATAAATGATAACTCTAGCATGTACGCTCTAATGCTGGGTAAAATATCTGTGCCAGGTGCCGGGGTGCCCCAGTTTCAACCCATCGCTCTAAACTCGGGCTTCAGGGTCCAGCTGCTCGGGAATGGTTCGCTGCTGATTAAGCACGTTCTTGAGGAGGACGCAGGTTATTACCTGTGCAAGGTCAGCAATGACGTGGGAGCCGATGTCAGCAAGTCCATGTACCTCAACGTGAAAAGTAAGAAGCAATATTGCAAAAGATGATTATTTTGACGCTTCATTTTGTATTACCGCTAATATTCATATATGAATATACACTTTTGTACATTGGCTATTGCACCTAAAGTAAGCTTCTAGGGTTTTTTTTCCCGTTTTTAAAGACACAGTGGAGAAAGTTCACACAGTGAGCATTATGGGGCGCTAACTAAGTACTTTCTGGTTACTGCCACTCGTGATCCACCGGCAAAAGCAATTAAACGCTTTGTTTTGTGCAGGCTTGGAATTATTTTTTGCAACATTCTTGTCAATATTGCGACTAAACAAGAGTGGATTGTGTCAGGTGAGAGGGTTTCTGCAGTGGAGTCTCTTTGTCTGCCTCAGACGCGTGTGGGTGTTTATCCACGAGTAGCCAAAAACCTTTTTCCCCCTCATTACACTGTGAACTCCAGTAGGAGCTGACATGTGGAAAAGCGTGTGCTTTCAGTGTTCTTAATGTGTGTGTGCATGTCTCTCTTTTTTCTGTTTCCACCCACTCTCTCTTACACTCTGTTACCACACACATACAGTATAAACACACAGGGACAGAGAGACAGAGCAATAGAGATTACCTCAGACTGTAATTTCATCAAATTCCTCTTTATGATGCTTGTGTAAGAGGTATTCTATTACAGACTATCCAAACAGAAAAGGGAACAGTGGTGTTTATTTTAAATACAACATAAAGCTTGTCCACAAACCATTTTTACATCCATAATGTGCTGCATTCAGAGTAAAAGAAAAATTATTAGTGTTATCAAATGGTTAATCAGTATATTTATTATGTATATATAAATGCACACACATGCAGTATATATTTTGTGTGTGTGTATATATATATATATATATATATATATATATATATATATATATATATATATATATATAATGCACAGTCACATATACTAATTAAAAAACTTTTATTTTGGATGCAGTTAATCACAATTAATCATTTGACAGCACTAATACTTAATTATGTTATGTTATGTTTATTTATTAATAATTTCATTTCAATATTTAAATTTAAATTTAGCTGTTCAGATGTTTGGGGTCAGAAAGATTTTTGAAAACAAAAAAAACATTTAAACAAAAAGAAAATTACAAAAAAATTCTGAAATAATATAGTTTTAAAAACATTTTATTTATTTGCTCATTTCTTTATTTTATTATAAAATATAATTTAATCCTCTGCTCAAGAAACATTTCTAGTTATTTATGTTAAACAGTTCTTGTTGCTGTTAAATATTATTGTGGAAATCATACATGAAAAGAAAGAATTGTAAATCAGTTGTAATTATATTATATTATTACACAACTTTAATTTATTTTTAAAAAGTTGTATTGACCCCAAGCTTTTTTATGTATATTATATTATATTAATAAACTGTATAGACCCCAACATTTTGCACAGTAGTGTATTAGCTAGTTAGTTTGTTTATAAAATGCAAAATAAAATACAAAAAAATATAAATGTAAATATTTACTTGTAAGATTCATATTATTTTTATTAAGATTTATTATAATAAAACCCGGAACATGCTTTTCTGGTAAACTGGGTCAAATTTGGATTTGATGTTGACTTTTTCAAGTACGTTTATTCAAAACGTAGTAAAATCTTTGCACCTTATTGTGTGACTCAAATAAATGCTGCAATCCATTTGATTTACCAGCGTTTTCTACAGCGTGCGACACAGCAGCTAAATGAACTGTTTTAATGTCGGGTTATCCGACCATTCCCTGTCTGCCTATGCATGCGGCAGCGGCTGCGTTCTCATTTGATCAGAGTGTGATGTTAGAGAGGCTTATTTTCACACCCTGCTCTTATCAGCACGCAGCAGGAGCTTCCCTGCAGAGCCGCTCTCTCTGCCCAATGCAACCTCTTCTTCATCCTCTCTCCTTCCCTCGCTCTCTCTGTCTCTATTCTCTCTGCCGCTCTCCTTCTCATGTCGTGTAACAACACACACACAAAACCGCGTTCTCCGAGAGATCGATCAGGCTGACAGGTGAAATACTGTGTGGTGTTTGTGCGGAGAGCTCTGCTCCCGGAGGCACGGCTCTGTTGTTGTGGCTCGCTCTTGTAACTCGAGTCTCCCTGAGAGGTTTGTTTCAGAGTCCACTGTGATCTCTCCAGTTTACCGCAAACGAGCTCCTCATTAAGATCAGCCACGATCAGCACTGAGTTCAGGTCGTGTCCCAATGGCCACAAAACAGAAGGAGAGAAAATTGAATGCATTACTCAGTAATAATAATACTACAAAAAACAATAACAGGTTTGAGTTTGTTTTTCAGAATTAAGTCATTTACCTCTTAATGGGAAGTTCGAAATATTTGCATGCTAGTGTATCTTACTTAACTGTAATATGACGTTGGCCAGTTTTAGAATGGAATACACCGCAAAAAAAAAAAAAAAAAAAAAAGATTATTGGTAAAAAAAATATTAATAAAAATAAAAAAGGTAAATGGTACGATGTTTAACATAAGAAATAATGTCACATTGTGAGATATAAAATGACAATGTCACAATTACTACAAAAACAAGCAATAATTAAATTCACATTCATGAGAAATAAATTGAGTGCATTGCATCATTGCATTGAATATTCTGTGCATTGCATTACATTAAATGTGTATTGTGCACAGTATGCGTACTATACACTGCAGAAATATTAAAAGTGATATGGTCTTAGTATATGCTGCTTTGACTGTATGAAGCGATTTTCAGGGAATCCTGCTGATAAAACAGCTATGATGATCCCACGAAAGTCTATATAGCGAGACATCATGGAGAGTTACGTCAGTGGCTGTTTTACCACGATCCCTCCCCTCTTTGGCTGTGATTGGCTGCGCGCCTTTCCATTTACAGCATCACGTTGCGGTTCAATCTCCACGCAAAGCCCAATGGTGCAGTAAAGGAGGATATCAGGCTGCGGTGAACACGGCCACTTAACCAGTCAGCTCACTGTTTACCCCGGTGCATCGTGGGGCAGGAGCTGCTGTACACATGCGTGTAATCTGCCCGCCGGCCCAGCGAGGCGGAGGGTCTTGGCCTACATCTCCCACACACGGCCCTGAGCGCTGATGCGATAGGGGATGATGGGTGCCCTCAGAAAGCCTGCGGAGAGCCAGGAGCCGCTATGAGACTGAGGCAGGAGAGACATTACACTTCAGGACGACTCCGTCTCCAGATACACTCGTTCCAGCTTCATTTGTAGCGTTATGCGGTCAAGAAATTAAGCAAATGTGAAACTTTTTTTTTGTGTGTGATCTTGCGACAAGCTATCACAATTTGCAAGCTAAATTTATTACATTTATTATATATACATGTTCTATTAATTGTAATTTTATATCATAAATATAACATTTTGATAAATATGCGTATCATTAAATATGCAAAAAAAATTATGCTGGGCAACGATTAATTGCAATAAAATAAAAGTTGCAAAAGATTGTGAAAAAAAGATGTTTATTGTTTATTTGAACACACATAGAGTGCATATTTAAAAATATAGATACATGTATTTACATGTATATATTTTAAGTCATATATATATAAATGTATGTACTTATACAGTTTGCACACATATGTCAACAAAAATGTTTATCTTGGATGCGATTAATAGCGATTATTGTTTTGACAGATAATTGTTTGACAGCACTAATAATTAATCATTTTTATTGATTATTTTCTATTAATTGTTGCCTAGCACCAGGCTTGCCCAATTGCTTTTCAGAGGGGATTTCTTGTTATAAAAAAAATTGCATTCTGGTGGGATTCCCCTGATGAACGTTGTGTTCCAGGGGCTAAATATCACATTTTTGGGTTTGCTTTAAACCACAGACATGAAAAAATAAAAGTAGTCCGATTCCGCAGAAAAAACGCGGACTTGGTAAGCGTTTTTCACGAAACTAGTGCATTTTTTAGATTGTCCTCAATGGAAGCATTGTAGAGCTTTTTCCTCTGTGCGGAGAATTGAAAAATGTTCAACTTTTGTTAAAACACAGCGCTCATCACTGACGCAGTTTAGTGAGTTGACCAATCACAGTGGAGGAGGGGCGGGACTAATACGCCCAATCGTCACATCCTGCTTGTACTATACGACTAAACAACAATAGAAAAGTTAATATTGCTTGTCTCCTAGAATGAATGTCTTCACCAGATGGAACTGCTGGATTACCATATTACTGTGGTGAAAAATAACGCTCTCTGAGATGTTTGCGAGACTTCAGGTTCATTAGCTGGTGTAGAAAAATAACGAGAAGAATAACAAAGTGCAGTAAATTGTAAAACTGTTTGCACTACAATCCAGTGTGTTCATAATTAAGATAATACATTAAGATAATATGGTTAGGCACACCAGTTTGAAATATCAAGTTGCAAAACAAGCTGTTTTGTACAGCTAAAAATAGCTGGAAGTGGACTGGAAGCCAGAAGCATTAAAGTTACAAATGACCGCAGCCGCTCTTATGGGAAAAGTAAGGATATACCAAATCTGGATTTATGTGATCAAACATAAAAGAAAATAATATTGCTAAACATTAAAATATAGTGCTGTCAAATGCTTAATCGTAGACAAAATAAAAGATCCCGTTTGCATAATATATGTTTTTTAATCATATGTTTATGTATATATAAATACGCATACTGTGCATACAGTATATATTTTAAAAATATTTACATGTCTGTATTTATATTCATATAATTTATATTATAAAACAGGATATTTAATATATAAACATAACATTTTCCTGAAATGTATACATGCATGTGTATTTATATATACATAATAAATATGCACAGCACACATTCTGCATATTATTATATTATATTATGTTTTGCAATAAAATTAAAAACAAAAAACAATAGATAAGCAATAGATATTTAACAATAGATATATGCATGTTTTTTTTCTTTTATTTCTTTTTTTTTTGCTGTATCATGTGTTTTATAATTTCTTTATCGGGTAAATTTTGCTGAAAAGCTATTAAATCCATTGTGTTTTTACATATTCATTTGTAAAAAGTGTGAGCGTCAGCTCCGGTCTGCCCTATTTTTTTCTATTTGTTTTAGAGATTTTTATTTCTGTATAGGGGAAACTGGATCATATCCCTCTATCTGCACCCAACATGCTGCAAACGTGTCTCCGATTCACAGATTTATGTGAGGATTGATAGTTTGGGGTCAAATGTCATAGAGCTGTGCAAAGCAAACTGTCAATTCTGACCCCTCGTGACCTAATTAGACTGATTAGTTTGACAACCTCTCCAGCCTTATACACATCAAGACGTTAAACAAATACAATCCTTCTTTTCCCTTTGCACTCTTTTTTTCTTATCCTGAAAAAGCACAAGATTACCAGCGTCATCATCCTCCCAGAGAAAGATATTCAGCTCGGATTCATGATACAAACACGCAGGCTCGTAACTGCTCTCCTCTGAAAATCAATTCTGGATGTTTGTTCTATTCTTGTCCTCCATTGACAGCACCCTCTTACAGCTGGGGGAGAGCAGGCAGGCCGGAGCTGGTTGGCATGGTAACGTGTCCAGGTGAAAGGGAGATGCAGGCACGGGCTCTCATGGGAGGAGGGAGGGAGGGGGGTGAGGATAGCAGCCAGGATTCCCTGCGGGCTGGATATAAACCAGAGACCACAGACTCCCACTGCATCTCAGTCAGCGAGACCTGTCAAGGACACACATCTGAAAAATCACCTCTGCGTTTACTCAGACAGACAGACAGACAGACACATAGATAGATAGATAGATAGATAGATAGATAGATAGATAGATAGATAGATAGATAGATAGATAGATGTACAAATGTATTAATATATGCAGGAATACATATGCATTTTAATGTGTGTAGTCTCTTAACCAAAGACAACCTACTAAATATTGTGAAAATTATATTTGAATATTAGAATTCATTTGTCAATCGCCTAATATATATATATATATATATATATATATATATATATATATATATATATTTTTTTTTTTTTTTTTTTTTTTTTTTTTATTTTTTTATTATATATTTTATTTTTTTTTCAAATTTAATAATTATCAACAAAAAATTCTTCAAAATATTTTAGTTTGCATGCTATGTTATGAGAATTAAATGTTCAATTTCTGAAATATTTAATTTGTTCCCAGTCTTCTCATTGAGATGCACTTGTATATACCTAAAAAAATAACATAATGCATAATTATTGTTATTAGTATTTCTTTTTTTATTGCAATCAGTTCTAATTCATTTTTAACCCTAACGAAAGAAAAACAAACCAGTTTGTCATTTTGATGTACGTTTCATTTGAAGTGAACAGAAATTCAAGCGTAGAAGTAGATTTTTTTTCTCTCAGGTAGATAATGCTGCATCTACCATCTGTGTTTCTCTCAGGTTGAGTGAATCTCACTTCTTCTGCCCCCGATAGAGCAGGGAATAAAACTGCTACCCTGAGAGACCACGCGTGTAAATGTGTGCACTCGTGACACATGCAAAAATGAAATAGTGCTCAGGCTCAAGCACGCAAAGCAGCCTAACACGGCTCATTTTTGTCCATTTACGACCCCTAAATGAGTGAGTAAAATGAGCCTGAATCAATCAGAGAGGATTCAGAAGAGACGTAAATCACTCCTACAGCCGTAGAGCGAGTTCCTGCCCAGCAACACACACTTCTTCTGTCTGCATCTCAGGAGAGGAATTAGCACCTTCCCTTTCAGTCCAACTGCTGCTTATAATTCAACTGGATATTAAAGAAATACATCAACACAGCAATTATGCAGTCATGATGAAGACAGCTCGCAGCCTGAGGGAAGATACAGCTGCCCCTCCAACACAGAGACTACTTCCCTCTTTAGTGTTTTATTCTGGATAATCACATAAGGAGCGAGCGCTCGGCCCGGATAAGAAATAGGATGCCAGTTTATGCTGCCTGCGTCTTTTAGCGGGGGACTGTGCCTCTTCATTTCTACCTTCTGATCAAGAGACTTCGCACGTGTCCTCTCAGTGTTTACAAAAGAAAACGCTATAAGGCCATGAAGGGCATTAGTGACAGCTTACAGTATATGATAATGCCATTTTTAAGCCTTTTTTACTTAGTTATGCTATATATTTCTGACATCGATAATAAATAAGCATCTTGATAATAGAATCATGTAATGTTTGTGTGACTTTTAGGTGCTTTTGCAGCCAATCTCTCTCTCTCTCTATCTCTCTGTATATCTATATATATATATATATATATATATATAGAGAGAGAGAGAGAGAGAGAGAGAGAGAGAGAGAGAGAGAGAGAAAAGAGAGAGTTTTGATTTTTCTATTTTTTGATATTTTCAGTTATTTAATTTTAGCTTAAGTTTTAGTACGTTTTGATAATTATGTTATATTTCAATATTTCTCTGTGTATTTAAAATTTTTATTTTTAAAATTGTATTTTTTTTTAAGTTTCAGTAATTTGCAGTTACTTGAAATACAACATACAATATACAATAATGTAGTTTTTACATTAACGTGTATATTTCAGTAACCAATAATTATTTTTAGCTTTAATCAACACTATCTGGTGTTGCCTTTTTTGCCTCTCTTATATTAGCTGATAACATTTTGCCCTGTTGTTTTCCCTTTAATAGCGATTTCACTTCCTGGAGGATGACGTTGTAAAAAAAAAAAAAAACATTGGCAATATTTCTTAGACATTATTTTTTGCCAGCACTTGAGTGATGTTGCTTAAAAAATTACAAAAAATAAATAAATAAAGACCAAAATAACATTTTTACTTAAAAAAATAATAATTGTAATGTTTATAAAATATTAGCATAAAAAAAATCTGAAAATATGCCTTTTTTGATTCAGGCATGGATTTTTTTCTCTTTTTTTTTTGTTGTTGCTGAGCTGAGAATTGCTGGAGTGAATAAGAGATGACATGTAAACGGTCGGGACTTTCAACCTGACACACTCAATCACATCACTCGCTGTACCGGCGCTCCCACGTACCCGCCTGGTGCTCCGCTCCCCCAACGAATGTCTGTGAGGAACCGGGACACGAGTGTGTGTGTGTGTGTGTGTGTGTGAGGGAACAGAGTAAAAACTGTACCTCTGCATAAAGCATCACATTCAATCTTGTTATTGCCATAGAGCTGTAAAACATTTACCATGTCTGGGGTAGTACAGTGTTCTGATCCTCGCTGTTGTAAAGCGTTACATGGCATTTGCACGAATGTAAGTTAAAAGTCATTGATGTCATAAGAAAAACTTGCTCGGTTTGATCCGCAGTGATGGCATTTGTCTTCATGATGCATTTCCTTTTCTCTCTGTCTCTCTCAGTACCGGCCATGATAACGTCGTATCCCAACAACTCACTGGCAACGAAAGGAGAGAAGATAGAGATGAGCTGCAAGGCTCATGGAGAGAAGCCCATCATGGTTAGATGGGAGAAGGAGGTGGAAAAAGAGAAGCAGTCACACATGATCAATCCAGACATGTGGCGGCACACGGTAACGGTCAAGAACGTCGGCGACGAGGTCGTCTCCACCCTGCAGGTCAGATTCCTTATTTGTGCATTTTCATTTTTCATGCATGGCCTCTGATACTTTGATGCACATGTATTAAAATGAAGCAATCTTTCACAGTTTCTAAAATTCATATTAATAGTTTCTGAAAGTCTTCATATTATAGATCATTTATATGTAATAAATAAATAAAAAGTTGATATGATATACTGAATATATACAATAAAAAAAATGTGGTTGGGAGGGTTTTTCTTTCATGCTCAAAACGGCTATAATCATTTGATCAATAATACAGTAAATTAGTAACATTGTGAAATATTAGTACATTTTAAAATAACTTTTTTGTCTTTTATCTATTATCAATTATTAGTGTAAAAGCTGAATTTCTAGCATCATTACTCCAGTCTTACATGTCACATAGTTTGGTTCTCCAAAAGCATTGCTTATTATTTTGAAAACAGTTGCTACAGATGTATACGGAAACTTAAGTTACAAGTAGAACATTTAAAATAACAGCATTTGTTTGAAATATAGCTTTTGTAAACATTTTAAATGTCTTTACTGTCACTTTTGATTGATTTATTGAATCCCTCTTGAATTGAAAAAAATAATCTAACATTTTAAGTGCCTGTATTTATTTATTTATCTAAATTTTATTTTCAATTTATAATTTCAGACCACCCAATTCAAAAATATCCAGTGATTCGTTACATCAAAATTTTTTCATTGGCCCAATTAAATTTCTGCAATGCCCTGCACATTTTTCTGTTGGGACAACTGTTTTGACTAAAGTTTGATAATGAATGATTGATGGTGAATCTTGCATGTGATGATTAGGGTCATTTTAGGGTAAAAAGTATTTTTCTGGTTGCTCATTCACGTACTATATTCCTGATTTCAGATCTACCCAACAATGAGAGAGGATTCTGGGTTTTTCTCCTGTCACGCTATTAACTCCTATGGTGAAGACAGAGGCATCCTTCAGTTAACAGTTCAAGGTAAGCAGCCGGAAAATCACCTGGGCTTGGCTGGAGATTCAGAGGATTTATCAGGCATTTGAAATGACTCTTTAGAGAAATCTCCTGATTTAAATGTCATTGTTTGAATGTGGGGAGGGTTTCAACGCTTCTGAGAATCTGAGCGTGGTGTCGTTGAATCCTCAGAGCCGCCTGAGCCTCCTAAAGTGGAGATCCGTGAAGTGAAAGAGAGGACCATCGCCCTCCGCTGGACCATGGGATTTGATGGGAACAGTCCCATCACCGGCTATGATATTGAGTGTAAAAATAAAACAGGTATATGATCGGAACCAGTACAAGTCATTTTGGCATGAATAGATCATCTTAGACATTGTGATAGACCTATGAATGAAGCTGATCAGCTGTTACATGAGATCCAGATATGTTCTCAACCATCTCTCCAACCATAAACAGAAACTTGGGAACGGGCTCGCAGGACCAGGGATGTTTCTCCTACCCTAAACCAGGCCACCATCATAGAGCTTCACCCATCGTCCACCTACAACATCCGCATGTTCGCCAAGAACCACATTGGTGACAGTGAACCCAGCAATGAGCTCACAGTAACCACGGATGAAGCAGGTACGATCATTTTCCTGCTATTATATACAGTTCATCAGTGCATGTTACTCTTTCATCCTATTTCTCATATTTAAAATGTATTGGA
The DNA here is from genome assembly GCF_018831695.1 of Puntigrus tetrazona. Lineage (NCBI taxonomy): Eukaryota > Metazoa > Chordata > Actinopteri > Cypriniformes > Cyprinidae > Puntigrus > Puntigrus tetrazona. The sequence continues at coordinate 1,098,943 of NW_025047682.1, forward strand.
CTGTCTTTTAGCAGTTTTTGAATAGCTTTCCTATTTATAGAACAAATAGCAATGTAAATATTTTTCACTTCCTGTTCCATTATGTTGCAATACTGCCAACTGGTGGTCGAGGGTGACATTACAAGAGTGTGATTGAGATATTGATAACTACTGAGGCCACTGTTTATGACAAAACATGGTGGCAGATGTCAGACGAGGCTAAATAGAGTCTATGTTTGACCACTTTAGATCCTGAAGGACCACCCCAAGACGTCACACTGGAAGCCATCACCTCCCAAAGCATAAAAGTTACATGGAAGGTATGACTGTACAGATTTTTGTGATTGTAGCGAATTTGAAGTTATATAAACATGTGCATACACATACCAATTAAAGGATTACTCATTCTGTTTTATTATTATTAATATTTATTATAGATATATCTAATACACATGAAAAGTAACCATATATACATAGTTGTATTATAAATATTATTTAAAATATTTGACATATATATAGAATATTACAATATTAGATAGGATAATATTTAAATCATAATGTTGTAAAGATATTACTTTTATATTGAAACATATATGACTAGATAAATAATTTCAACCATCTAAGCATAAACCATAAATGCAGGCATAAACCTTATTTTATATATATATATATATATATATATATATATATATATATATATATATATATATATATATATATATATATATATATATATTTATTTATTTAGTTATTTTTGTATCTGTGTTAGGGTGTAGTGTATATACAACTATTGAATATAAACACACACACACAAACACACACACACACACACACACACACACATATATAATTGTCGGTACTCTTGGTAAATATGATCAAAGAAGGCTGTGATAATAAACCTGCATTATTAATCCTTTTGATCTTTTATTTAAAAAAATCACAAAAATCAAACCTTTCATTGAACTTAAAACAATTGAAAATCTCATTATAAAATAGATGTTATTCTCAATACACATTGGGCACAATTATTATCCCTAGAAATTCTTCTGAAATAGAAATAGAAATATCGATAGGATGGAAAACAAAGGCAGAGTTCCTCTATCATCCATCACAATAAGAAAAACCCAATATATTTCTGATGTGCAGTAAAAGATAATTGAGCTTCACAAATTAGTAGTGCCCTTAAGAAAAGAGCTAGAGCAGTAAAAATTCCCAAATTTTCAGATCAACATAAAATGTTCCGAAACTGTCTGGAAGAGGACGTGTGTCTAAATTGTCCTAATGCATGATAAGAAGGAGAGTTTGAGTGGCCAAAGACTCTCCAAGGACCACAACTGGAGACATGCAAAAAACAACCTTCAACATGTTATGGGCCTACAGGCATTATAGGACAAAACTCAGAGATGATATTTTGGCAAATGGAGGTTTCAGAAAGTATTGAATAAAAGGCTACCATTACTTTGTGGTAGATGTGTATTAGAGAAAAACATTTATTTCACAAATTTCATTCAATCATGATGTTTCCCCACATTTTAAAATTTTTATTCTCCAATGAAAGGTTAGATTTTTGTGAATTATTAAAAAAATAATGATTAACAATGCAGACTTATTTTCACAGTCATATTTATCAAGGGTGCCAACAAATCTGACCAAGTGTTTATATATCCATGTTATATATTAGTTAGCTTCCTATAGTGGTGTTTTCCCCAAAGAACCTCTTGCTGATCAGTTCTAAAAAAATAAGATGTTCTGTGCATTGTAAATTTTCCATGGATGTTAAAAGTTGTTCATGGAACCATCAGTTTCAATGAACAATTACATTTTTAGAGTGCATGCCAGTAACTTAGGTCTTGCTTTTAAATCCTATTATTTGCTCGCCTGCAGGCGCCGCTGAAACACCTCCAGAATGGCGTGATCAGGGGGTATCAGGTGTGCCATCGAGAACACTCCATCAACGGCAGTCACCAGTTCGTCTGCATCAGCATGGAGGCCACGGGAGAGACTGAGTCCCTGAGCCTCAACAACCTGAAGAAGTTCACCGAGTATGAGGTGGTGGTGCAGGCCAGTAACAGTGCTGGTCCGGGACCGGCTTCCAGTGAGGTCCGGGCCACAACAATGGAGGACGGTAAGCCACTGTAATCATTCACATATGGCAGCAAATGTTATATGTATCTAAAAGCTTGTTTCCTTAAAAAGCAAATCCTCAAAACACCATGATATGCACCAAGCATATTTGTAATATTTGCTGCCATCTAGTGGCTACTGTAAAAGTTGACAGCACTTCAAATGGGTGTAAGAATCAAAGTTAATTGATCAGTTTCAGTCGCTTGTTCCGAGCCAGTGAGTAATTAGGCTATTTATGAGATGATTTTTAAAATATTTCCTTTGTGCTCTCAGTACCCAGCAGAGCTCCAGAGAAGGTTGTGGCCACCGCTGCTTCCCCGGAGAGCATCTCTTTGTCCTGGCAAACTCCATCCAGAGAAGCTCTCAACGGCGTTCTTCAGGGTTTCCGCATCATCTACTGGGCCAATCTACCAGACGGAGGTATAGCTCCGTGCCTGAAATAGCATTACTTTCATTTTGTAGACATTTATATCCAAAGCATCTTATATTATTCTAAAATTAAAATTTTCCTTTGTGTGTATATATATGTATGTGTGTGTAGTAGTGCAATTAATTGCGTACAAGATAAAAGGTTTTGTTTGCATAATATGGGTGCGTGTGTTTATATATTTATATGATAAATATACACAGCAGCAAACATACATATATTATGTAAACAAAACGTTTATTTTGGATGTGATTAAGTGTTTGACAGCACTAGTACAAAATAAAAGTTTTAATAATTTTCTAATTTAGTAAAAATATATATTATATTTGAATTAGATATTTATAATTACAAATAAGAATTAATATATATTTATATATATATATATATATATATATATATATATTTATAATTTATAATTTATAATTTATATGTTACATATATATAACTATTCTTAAATGTAAATATATAATTTAACCAAAATTTTTTAACCAAATATATAAAGAAACATTTAATAAATGTAATAATAAATAATTTACTAAATAGATATAAATACACGCACGTGTGGGTCTGTTATTATACATATTTAGCTGTAATGGACCACTAGGGGGCAGAATATAACTGGGATATCTTCCTTTTAAAGTAAAAAAAAACGTGAAAGCAGAAATAAGCATATAAGCACTATAAGTATATAGTGTATACTATATTGCGTGACAATATTGTATTCCAAACTATAGCACATACATGTTCAAATTGTAAAGTATGCTTTTCAGTATAAGGTTATCCATAACTGGGTCTCTGATACCAATACATGCAGCTTTGCAAGGGCTCTCAAGTACCAGTATGCAATTTTTTATGTCCAGTACTGGCATACAGGCTTACTACATACACACTGCACTATAACCAATGCAGTACATGCATTTTGCAAATTCAGCAATAGTCTCTTTTCATAAGTGTTGTGCCAGCACGCATACTTGAATGGGCCTTTGTCTGAACAGGCCTCTCATGAGTGATTTAGACTGTGAGGTTAGTTAATCGATCACTCAGCTCCGCAGCACACAAACCAGAGAGCAGCATAACACATTCTGCACACCTGTTTAATTGGCTGCTTTATGGCTCTCGATCAACTCGTGCTCAGTAGAACAAACTCACAGCACACATTATGTCGATCCGGCTCTTTCTAGGAGCTATTTGCTTATAAATTGCCTTATTATGAAGCAGCAGAATTCAGCCCGGGCAACCCAGGGACAAAATTCAGCACCAAGCAGCAAAAGACGTCAAACAGCAGCAGCTAGAGTGCTAAAGGAATGATAGTTAGCAGGAAAAACATTGAGACATTAAAAATTTAAAACTTGCAACTTTGCTAGAGCTACAGTGTCTGCCCTATATTTTGCACGGGTGCACATTGTTCAGTAAAAAAATTCCTGAAAATAAGTCATATCATACAATTTGTATTATTCTTTTGCCTAATAAAAGGTGTAGTTCTCTAAAATAATGAAAATATTGTCATCGTTTCCTTATCCTCGTGTTGTTCCAAACATGTATGAGTGCCTTTCTTCCGCTGAACCCAAAAGAAGGTATTCCAGATAGTTTATTCTAGTTGTTCTTATTTTCCATTATAATTTGCAATACTGACGGCAACTAAAGCAGCAGACGAGATGAATGAAAATGCAGATTGAATTTTTGACATTAGGTGGCGCTTTTGGACAAGCAGACACTTTAACAGAATTTAAAAAAAAATGTCTTAGAAATCGTTCTAAAGAAAGTCAGTTTTATTCTCAATAACTCCCCCTTTAAACCAGTAAATATGGCCCCATAACTTACTCATTCAAAGATCAATCTTGCAAGCGGAAATTCTTGAGCAGGCACAGAGTGACATGAGAAAAAAAAACTGTTGCCCACTCCAGATATCCATGTTTCCGAACAGTGTGTTATTTAAAAAAAAAATAATATCAGAATTACTACATTTTGACTAATGTTTTCAATACCGGCTATTTTTGCACATCACTAATGATAACATTCTTCAAAATGTCTTTTTTAGTAAATGATGACCATTTTCATTTTTAAGTAAACTATCCTGAGTAAATTTTTCAACTTCTCTCCACAACTTCTTTTAATTATTAGTAAAAATAGAAAAAAAAACAGTAGTATTGTGTTTAACTTAGCACTGTCATCTAACGTATGAGTTGATAGCAAGTCTTAAACAAGATATTTGTTGTTTATTCCTCTACAGAACTAGGGGAAATCAGAAACGTCACTACCCAGAAGGCCCAGCTGGAGCTGGAGGGTCTGGAGAAATACACCAACTACAGTATCCAAGTGCTGGCCTTCACACGAGCAGGAGATGGAGTACGCAGCGACCAAATCTACATCCGCACCAAAGAGGACGGTACGACCCACGGATATCCGTTCTTTGACCAACTGAAGTCACAAAACAAAAAAAAAAGATCTTCTGCTGTCAAACCCTGTCCTTCTGTTTGCCAATCTGTTAGCCAAAAAAGTTGGTAAAGATGCCCAAACAGCCTGAATCTTTTTTTTCTGCAGTGCCAGGTCCGCCCGGCGGGGTGAAGGCAGCTGCAGCCTCCAGCTCTGTAGTGTATGTGTCTTGGCTCCCTCCCCTGAAGCTGAATGGCGTCATTAGGAAATACACCGTCTTCTGTTCCAGCTCGTATCCCACGGTAAGACTCGGCCAACTGCTCTCATACTAACAGGAGAGATCTCAGGCTGGCTATTAAGACGGTGTTAAACAGCGCGTGGAAGTGCGAAGCATTTTAGCGCAGAGCCGGTGCTACGGCCTTAAGCTAAAGGTCCTTCCCGGTTTAAAATGAGAGAACTATGTGACGCAATTTGCCAACTGATGGAAGACGCAAGCAATGGTTTATTTTGGGTCTCGTTTAGGTGGTCAGTGAGTTTGAAGTGGCCCCAGATGAATTCCTGCACCGGGTTCACAATCTCAGCCGCAACAGGAAGTACAGTATCTGGGTGATGGCAGTGACTGCGGCCGGCCGGGGGAACAGCAGTGATGTCATCACCGTGGAACCTCTGGCCAAAGGTGAGTCCGGTCGTTCTTCAGAAGAAAAGCAGCCGATCTGTGGTATCAGGGGAGATGTTATTAAATTAAACTTCATGTTCAGCCGTTCCGTAAATTAACAATTCTGGATTAATGAAGTGTATCTTGTGGGTCTTCCCATGAGGAATAATCCATGAGGAATCTAAGATACAAAATATGAAAAAATATCTTGGAACATACAGTGGACTGATGATTAGGGACTTAAGTACATTTTAAAACATCTGAATGTCATAGCAGTAAAAATATTAAACCGAAGCGCATCTGTGAAGAAACGCTGCGGGAGCTTTTTTTGTTTGTTTTAATAATATGCCTTAACAGTCATTGTTTTAAACATCTTTTAATGAAATATTTTGCGTTTTACTGTAAAATTACTATAATTTGAGCTGATGTCCTAATATCTAATGCATTAAATACTGTCGGAAAGTTTGAGGTCGGTAAGATTGTTAATTGTTTTATTTGAAGGCTCTTATGCTCTTCAAGGCAACATTTGTTTGATCAAAAATACAGAAAAAAATTTAATATTGTGAAATATTATTACAATTTAAAACAGCTGTTTTTTTATTTAATTAAATTAATTTATTCCACATTCAAAGCTGAATTTTCAGCACCGTTATTTCAGTCTTCAGCGGCACATCATCCTTCAGAAATATAAAATAATATGCAGATTTAATGCTCAAGAAACTTTTCTTAATATCAATATTGAAAGTAGTTGAGCTATTTTTGTGTAAACCGTTATACATTTTTAATGATTCTTTGATGAATGAAACTTCAAAAGAACAGTATTTAGTTGAAAGAGGAATCTTTTGTAAAGTTATAAAAATTACATATGAAGTGAAAGTCTGTTTATTTTGAATATGAACTTAAATATGGTGTAATTTGCAATTATGGTGTTCTGCCGCAAAATTGTGTATTAGGCTGCTAAAATGAAATTGCTAAAATAATAAATGGTGGTGTGTTTATTTATGTTTTTAAACAGCTCCTGCCAAAATCCTCACCTTCAGTGGTACTGTTACAACGCCATGGATGAGGGATGTTGTTTTACCCTGTAGGGCTGTCGGAGATCCGCCTCCTGCCATTAAATGGCTGAAAGAGAGGTAAATAAACCTGTTTCAAACCTGTTCTATACGTTCTGTTGCAGACCAGAACGTATAGAGCATACACATTAACATGAGTGTGAGCATGTGATTTAAGACAAACATGACAACAATTGAGTATTATAGTGAAAAACATACCGCATTGCAGCTCTAGCCCTTTGTTAGGAGCAAACACAAGCATCTGAATACCTATGAGTAGAATCAGTCACTAGGGGAATGCTGGGAAATGTCAAACTCTGCCCTCTTCATTGAGGATTCACACTGTTTCTCGCCAGCGGGAGCCCGGCCCCTGCAGTAATTGATGGAAGACGCAGTATCCATGGAAATGGCAGCTTCGTCATTAAGACCGTGAAAGCAGAGGATTCTGGGTATTACACGTGTGTCGCCAGCAATAACTGGGGAACGGACGAAATAATTCTGAACCTTCAGGTTCAAGGTGAGGTGTGAGAGTCAGGCAGGACGATAGCTTTCTGTATAGCCTCTTCTATGTGTTATTACGCAGTGTTTCTCACTGTATAAATATCATCTTCAGTCCCCCCTGACCAACCTCGCCTCACTGTGACCAAGACAACCACCACGTCCATTACTGTGTCCTGGATACCAGGAGACAACGGTGGGAGCTCCATTAGAGGTGAGCTGCTTCCACCTTCAGCTGTTTTCCTGCTAGAGAAAAACAAATCTGAAAAAAGAGAATAAAAAAGTAATCCGTTTTTAAAATGGTCATGATTTCAACTCTTTCTTTTTTTTTTACGTATTCTATGCAGTATTGTGTAGTCTGAATAGTAAAAAAACAATTAAATACGTTATAACATTTTAAGAAATCAGTGGGTGGGTTCAAATCTAATTCAAATCATATATTTCACTTAAAGTAAAACATTTTGGCTAATTAATGTGTTATTACAAGTGAGTTTTTACAGACATAAACTCTGAAATATCTGTTTCGTTATATTAGTTTGAATCTGTTTTCTGCACTGCTGGTAGATTTATTTGTGATGAACATTCTGATCCTTTGGTTTAGTATCCATCCAGAAAAATAATCATATAAGATTACATGTACATTACATTTGACTTTTTATTTAAAATGATTTAAATCACTGGATTCTTTAAAAAATTATTTAAAAAATAATAAGTATGTCATACATACAAGAAAGTAGTACTTTTATTCAGCAAAGATGCATAAAAATTCATCATGTTTTCCCTAAAAATATTTAACAATAATTTAATAAAGCAATATTTCATTTTAAATGTTTCTTAAGCAACAAATCAGCAGAATGATCACGTGACACTGAAAACTGGAGTAATTATGCTAAAATAACAGCTTTCAATCACAGGAATAAAATAAAAATGTAGAAGAAACATTTTATGTATACTTAATATAATATTTTTAACATAATATTTTATTATATTACTGTTTTACTGTAATTCTGTTAAACAAATCCAGCTTTGTTGAGCAAAAGAGACTTCTTTCAAAACATTAAAACATCTTATCGACCCCAAACCTTTGAAGTGTAATGTAAATATAAACCATTAGAGTGATAAACTTTAAAATCCCTCACATCATAATGTTATAATTTAAAACTTAAAATGTGTTTCATTGCATTAGTTAATGAAATATACAGTAAAGTGGAACCTTTGTTTGAATACATAAAATACAGCAATATCTACAATTCATCCGCCCTTGTCACACTAACAGCGGCTCTGCAGATGTGAAGGAAAGTCATTACTATAGCAACTGATGTGGATGAGCTGGATATAAAGTGCACAGAACAAATGCATCCCATTCCATTGCTCGAAAAATGACAGTCAGTTGTAAAGAATCGTTTAAAATCAAAAACAAAGATTTATCTTTATACGTGAAATCTGTGTCTGTCTTTATTTAGGATATATTCTGCAATACTCAGAGGACAACAGTGAGAAGTGGGGAAGCATTTCTATAAGTCCTAGTGAGCGTTCCTACCGTCTGGAGAACCTCAACTGTGGCACTTGGTACAAGTTCACGCTAACCGCCCAGAATGCTGTTGGTCCAGGTCGAATCAGTGAAATAATCGAAGCAAAGACTCATGGGAAAGGTGTGCATTTAGTCTTGTATATGCGATTTCTCAATTACTGGTGTGTAATTTTGTTGGAAACAGCCGTTCCAACTTTTTCATGTTCTCCTTCATCATCTTCACCCATCACAGAGCCACAGTTCTCCAAAGAGCAGGAGCTCTTCGGTAGCATTAACGGAACGTGCGTCAAACTCAACCTGATTGGCTGGAATGACGGCGGCTGTCCAATCACCTCCTTTACTCTGGAATACCGTCCTTTGGACAGCCCCGTGTGGACCAAAGTGAAGCGCACGTCTCTGACGAAGAGCTTCAGCCTGCTGGACCTGCAGGAAGCTACTTGGTACGAACTGCAGATGAAGGTGTACAACAGCGCAGGGTTGGCTGAGAAACGTGTCAAATTTGCTACTTTGAACTACGACGGCAGTAAGCAAAGTTTCACCTTTGAAGTAATTGTCAAATTAATTACGTGAGCTTTTAAATATTAAATGTGTTCGCCAAAAGGCACCATTCCTCCGCTGGTGAAGACTGCGGTGAAGGACCCGGTGAAGAAGACCGACAACGAGGGGATGAAGATGATGGTGACAATCTCCTGCATTTTGGTGGGAATGGTGCTGCTCTTCGTCCTGCTGATGGTGCTGAGGAGGAGGAGGAGAGAGCAGAGGCTGAAGCGGCTCAGGGGTCAGAAGTTTTTCACAGCTCTTAGCTACAGATCAAAGCATTTTCAAAGAGAAGGTGTAGATTCGTAGGCGTAAATACAGACGACATATGTTCCAGTTTAAGATCTTACTCATATCAGCCTTGTTTTTCATGACACGATAGTACTTCCATTTTCTGTTCATATTAAAAAAGCTTATTGTTTTTTCCACAGATGCAAAGAGTTTGGCTGAAATGCTTATGAGGTAAACAGTTTGATCATTTTCAGATTTGTTTTTTGTTTTTTTTTACAGCAAAAGCACCCCCAAATGAAATTCCTGTCATTTAATCGCTATCGTTTTATTCCAAACCCCTAAGAATTTTTTTTTTCTATGTAACAGAAAATAAGATACTTTGAATTGTCTCTGAGCTGCTGTTGATTCTAAAATGACTAAAAGCATCATAAGAGTGTTTGAGTCGCTAGGTACCAAAACAGATTCATTTACAAAGCATATTATCCACAAATGAATCAAACTCCATCAGTGTTTTGTGAGAAAGCATCATGAAGTCATTCATGACTCATATGCCATATTATTTGATGCAAACCATCAGAATCAGTATCTTTAAACAGTTTCATTGTTATGGATACTTCAAGCAGAGATTAATGAAGCTGTATTAGCGTTGTTTAAAAAAACAAGAACCAAGTAGTTCCTAGGATATTCCACAAAATGAATAAATAAATATAAAGTAAACGTTTCTTATGGTTTGGATTACCTATAAAGGACAGCTCTATATAACACAAACAAATAAATTCATCAATTAATAATCAGCATTTTGTTAAAAAGTCATTAAGTCATTAGAAATCTTATAAAGCCATACAATATAACCAGTGTTTCTATTAAAACATTTTATTAAAAAGCCCCAAGTTGTTAATATGACTCACTATATTTCAAATCAAACAATAGAATAACTGAATAAATACACTCTAATAGACAGTTTTATAGAATATTATGCACAAATGAATCAAACCATCAAATAAGATTCACTACAACAGACCGTTCTAAAGAATGTTATAGAGAATGAATCAATAATAAATTGATTGTGTGATGAATAAAGCACAAAAGAATGAACATGAAAAAAACCCCAGAAGGATTTAGGATGGGTTTTTTTTCGTCCTTTATTGATTTTAGCGGTCATTGGTTAGCATATTCTTACATTATATAGAAACTGCAGCTGGGAAATTCTTCTAAATTCTTATTTTGTGTTGCACAGAGAAAAGAAACCATACAGGCCGGTGAGCAAATAACGAACAATTTCTTTGATGGCTCACGTGTCATGCTGACCTTGTACAAGCAGAGATGTTATTCACAGGCTTGTTTGTGTTCACCTCCAGTAAGAACACAAGGCCTTCAGATACAATGAACAAACAACAGCAGACCCTTCGCATGCACATCGACATTCCCCGAGCGCAGCTGCTCATCGAAGAGAGAGACACCATGGAAACAGTGGGTGAGTCGTGTTCGCTGAACCATATCCAAACCTAAACATAAATCTGAGAAGGAATGATGCTATGAGGGTCTCTAATAGTTCCATCTCTCCCTTCCCTGTTAGATGACAGATCAACGGTGCTTTTGACCGATAACGATTTCGGAGAAACTGCCAAACAGAAGTCGGCCACCGTCACACACTCTGTCCACTATCAGTCTCTGTCGCAGGCCACTGGCCCGCTGGTGGACGTCTCCGATGTCCGACCCGGGACGAGCAAGAGCAGTCTGTCGAGTAAGAAACTTCTTAACGCACTAACGACAGCGAATATGTGATCATGCTTTTTTTAACCGAGCGTTTAATAACCGCCCTTAGATCCCACCGCTCGCCGTACAGCTAAAGCTGGCCCTGCGGCCCGTAACCGATATGCCAGTCAGTGGACGCTGAATCGCCCTCACCCTCCTGTCTCCGTCCACACTCTCAGCACGGATTGGAGGCTGGGGACGCCCAGAGTGGCCGGCTCGGTGGACAAAGAAAGCGACAGCTATAGTGTCAGTCCATCACAGGACACAGGTCAGTCTGCTACACTGTCTGGACATCTTTAGCTTTTGCTAGGTTCTTTTTTTGTCGGCTTGACATGTCCTGAAAAGGTTAGTTCACCCAAGACATTAAAATTAGTCTTTTACTTGCCTTTGAAGCATCCTGATTTAGGTGTTTGTAACTTTCTTATTTTAACCAAATCCAGTCTGAGTTCTATCAAACATTGGCCCTCTAAGCTCTATCATTGCAGTAAAACTTATTTGCTAAAACATGTAACAAAGTGGGCACAAACTTAACCAAATGTCTCTCACACGGCTTCAGGGGGTGATCAATGCGCTTTTGTTAGAGTAAATATCCATATCTGTAATAAACACTCTTTCTCACATACACCTGGGATGCTTTAATGGTCAGTAAAAGTAAAAATTTAGGGTTAACCCTTTAAAGCTGGGTTCTTTAATATTGCATTTTAATTTATAATAAATAGTATATTTGTAATTATCTTTTCAGCTTTAGTATGCTTCTAATATGTATGAGTCAGATATTTTTAAAAAATGATTAATAAAATAATGTGTTTAATTATTTATGCATTAATATAAAACTATAAAGAAACAGTAGTGCTGTCATACACATAAATACAGTATATACTTATATACATGTCTGTATTTATTTTCATATTTTCATAAGTTAATATAAATAAATATATTTAATATATAAGCATAACATATTTTTCTTAAATATATACATGCATGTGTGTTTATTTACATATACATAATAAATATAGACTGTACAATGTTTGTCTTTTTAGATTCATTGCAACATACAGTTATAAAGAATATTATGTGGGAAATTATTTAAACTAGTTTTAACAGAATTTAATACATTTTATTTACTTTTTATTATTTTTGTTTTTTATTTTGTTATGTTTCTTTTTACAGTACTGTTAAAAGATCTGGGGTCAGCGAGATTTAATTATTTATTTTGAAAGAAAGTATTATTTGTATCTAGCAAGAACAGATATAAAAAAACTTCTATAATGGTACAAAAAAGTTTTATAAAAAAATTACATTTATTTTATATTAATCAATAATAAAGTATTATGTTTCACAAAAATATATATATTTGTTTTACAAATTCTTGAGAACCAAATCTCAGAGTGTTGGATTTCTAAAGGATCATGTGACATTGAAGGCTGGAGTAATTTCTGGGTTTTTTTATGTTATCATCAGAATAAATTACATTTTAAAATATATTAAAATTTAAACAAATATTTTACATTTGAACAGTATTTCACAATATTATTTTTATATTTTTAATCAAATAAATGCAGCCTTGTTGAAGAAATGAAAAAAAGTATATCTGTTCCTATTTCTACTCAATGGCCAAATCATGTTAAATTATCAAAATATTCACATGTTAATGTTTTATCATCAACAAAATAATATCAAATATCATATCAAAGCCATGCTAGAAGTGCCTATTATTAATGATGAGTTCTGACCCGCTGTGTTCAGATCGCGCTCGCAGCAGCATGGTCTCCACTGAGAGCGCTTCTTCTACGTACGAGGAGCTGGCCAGAGCCTATGAACATGCCAAGATGGAAGAACAGCTACGACACGCTAAGTTCACCATCACAGAGTGCTTCATCTCAGACACCTCCTCCGAGCAGATGACCGCCGGCACCAACGATTACACGGACAGTCTGACCTCCAGTACACCGTCAGAATCAGGCATCTGCAGGTTCACTGCCTCACCACCCAAACCCCAGGACGTCTGCAGGGTGATAAACATGGCCGTACCCAAGGCCCACAGACCAGGTGAGAATACTGGTGGGAGCTAATTACTCCAAACTCAGTTTCAGCCTATAAGAGCCATTTTGAGCCAAATGTTTTTTCCATTGCTGATTTCACAACAGTTTCAAGTTGCCTGCCGCTTAACTAACCGAAAAATTCTTTAAATTATGGACAATGGATCTTTTTGTGTGCAATTCAAACTTCAAACTTCAAATCAAACTTCATTCAAAGTCTATTCTGAGTAGAATTTCTCACAGCACTGCACAAGAAAAGCTCAGTCTTTAAAAAGGATTCCCTAGCCTTAGCTGGTCCACCCAGTCTGGTTTAGATGGCTCTAGGCTGGATTTGGAGGATTTTGGGCACTTTTTAGCAAGCCGGTTTTGGAGACCAGCTAAACAGAAGCTTGTCTAGACTCTCAAAACAAGTTAACAAGTCATGACAATTCTCTGAGGGTACATGACAATGATAATGTATTTGGTCTTGCAGAATAGATCTGCTACGCTGCTGCTGCTATGGCAGAGCAAGTACTAAGACTTGCAACTGACAATACATCCACAACATGCTGCTGCTGAGCATGGAAGAAATACTGCCGCTGCACAAATAGTACACGTAAATAACTCCATATAGCATACATTAACCACCTCACAGCAGATCTATACAGGTGGAGCTGGGGAAGGTGGAGGGTTTCTGTAGTGTACTACCAAACTGCTGGAGCAAACAAAAATTACAGTAAAAAGCTTAGAAATAAGGTGATTGTGCTGTAAGATGCTAAAAAAGTTGGCATTTGAATATGCTTGATTCTGTACTATATAGCAGCGGTTCTCAATTCGAGTCCTCATGCATATTCTCATGAATCTGTTCTACATATTATAACCTGTCTCTCTTAGTTAACCCACCTGATTCCGATAATCAGATCGTTATAAGTGAGCTCCGTGCATGAACTGTGTTCCAATTGACATGGTCCCTACACAGCGTTCATTGCTTCTTACTCCCTGAGCAGGGGAAATCTACGCTACGGAACATTCATTCACTGGTCTTCACACACTGATGAGTGTGAAATCATACACCTCTGTAAATGAATACAATTTAAATTGACATCTTGCACACTTCGGTGCCCTTTGAATAGAGCGTATAAGTTTGCTTTGAACTGGAATTATGGTGAAATATCCTAATGTCCACTTCGCAGGGCACTTACATTCGATTAGAGCAAATTTTGAAGCGGTAAGAGAAACATACAAAATGTGCAGAGCGGAGGACTGGAATTGAGAACCCCTGCTATATGCAATATAAAGATCAACACGCATGCAGAAAGTACTTGGATGGACACTTTACTACCCTTGAAGCCGGAGAGGAGCTGTGATTGGCAGTAAAATAACGCAACGTGACAAATCAAAGTTGCCATCCAACAAAACTCTTTCTCTTTACCCTGCAGGAGGGGAGCTCGTGCACCTGCCTCCGTACCTGCGGATGGACTTCCTTTTGAACCGGGGTGTGCCGGGAGCGTCTCGGGAAGCGGCGATGGGCCAGGCCTGTTTGGAGCCGCAGAAGACCCGCTCGCTGAAGCGCCCCACCTTGCTGGAGCCGACGCCCATGGAGGTGCCGACCAGCAGGGACGTGCAGCAGTGGCAGCCGGGCACGGCCTCGACGCTTCCGCAGAGAGAGGCCGGAACGGACTTGGCGCAGGCTGCCAAAATCAGCACCTCCCAGGAATCGCTGCTGGACTCCAGAGGACACTTAAAACAGAGCAACAATCCCTACGCAAAGTCCTACACACTGGTATAACAAAGATCGGACAAAAATAAAACGTCAGCAAAAAGCGAACTCTTCATGCGCAGTTGTATATATGTTTCCACTTCTACTCCTAACAGTTTCTTTATTTTATGCTTTTTTAAAACAGTGAATTCACTTCTTAAAGAGAACTCCACACACCCAGAGATTGCCAAAATGATTTTATTATTATTATTATTATTATTAATGATGATGACATTGATGATGATTTACTAATTTACTTATTTTAGAAGTTAGTGTGCACAAACTAATGAATGGGAACCCATTTTCGTTTTTTTTTACTAAAATTTCTTTGTGTAATTAGTTTGAGATAAAGCGTGAGAGTGATTTCCATTGGTCCAAAGTTGTCAGCGTTCTGTTTTAAAGAAATCCTGGGAGTGCATGAGGACGAACCAATTTAAGACAAGTTGACAGTATGAATACGACCACTGGAGGGTCCAGCCCAGAATTTTTTGACTACGAAAATATTCAAATGTGAAGATTTCGTATTCTTATGAGTATAAATATATAAAAAAATATATATATAAAATGAGAAATCACTTTTATTTGTGGGTATTACAGGGAAATTTTTTGATTTGATTAATAAAGTCCTTTAGTCATGTTTGCACATATCTTGTTTAACCTAGAAAAGCAAGTCTTGATTGATAATTATTTGTGTTCCATTCTCTAATGGTGCAATATGAAAATCCATGAACCACGTTTGCTTTCTACTGTACTGTATCTCGCCCATGACGTGAGCTTCTGAGAGCCGGAGCGAATGAAATGACAGATTCAGGTGTAAATCAGCTGCGGTGGAAGCAAAGGTTGATTTAGCATGCTGCACGGGGGAGACTGGACCACCTACTGCACTGACAGTGTGGCTCTTTCACCTCCTATGTGTAGTGCACTAGAAAGGTGTCTTCAGGGCACGCTCTCTCTTGTCTTCATTAGATTTATTTTTGCTGCATTGCAGACATGCTGCACTACAGGGAAACTGAGACAATCTAAAGAGATCCCCTAAAAGAATAACAATTATGATAATATTCATAAAGAACCACGAGCGGTTCTGTATGATTATGGGCCGTATGGTAGCAATATGTTATTGTTACCGCTCTGCACCAAACTGTCTTGCAGGGAGAGTTATGATGAAGAATTGTGAGATGATATTTCGCTATATTTGATTAGATAAATCTATTGTCCTCACTATACTCATTTACAAATGTTTTTGTTGTTTTTCACATTTTTTTTTTCTATTTCATCTTTTTTTTTTTTCAACAGGGTGTTCACAGTTGTGACACTCCAGAAAAGATTTTCCATGATAATCCTGTCGACTAATAAAAGGTTGATCCCCAAACGAATCTGGCAGTTTGGTTAACGCTTTTCATTTTGCTTTGGGATATAAAAGGGATCTGAGTGTATGTGATGAACGGCGAAAATGAACAGCTTAATATCCATACCGAGATAGGATTCACTTTGGAGAGATGAACCTGAAGCAATAATTTACCCCATTTATGTCGTTACAAAACTACAGCATTTCTTCTTTTTTTGTTCCACAGAACGAAGAGAATCGTACAGGTTTTGGAACGACATGAAGGGTGAGCAAATGATTTTCATTTTGGGTGAACTGTTGGTTCAATCACAGCGAAGACGGAATCGCTACTCACTGAATCGTCTGAATGAATACTAAAGATATTTCTTTTTGGAAATCATGCTCCAAAAAAGACAGAGAGCTTAGCAGGAAAACAATGAAAGTAAGAACTATGCATCCTCCTGAGAACAAGCATAACTTTCCTTGTCTTGTTGGTGTGCTGATTTTCCTCAGCTATGGTGGCCCAAGGGGGCCAACAGAACATTAGCAATGCAAACAAAAGTTAGAAATAGTCCACAACGTCACTGAAATAAACCATGGTACAAATAGTCACAGTGGAAAAAATCAGCGCGAAAGAAATGAGCCACAAAAAGCCAAACTGAAAGTGACTATATTATACATGCTGGATTTCTACATGTAATCTATTTATAATTCACACTGCTTGGATGACAAATGGTCAAATAAATGTTGAAAAGTTTCAGGAAGAAAAACTGCAGTTATGAGTCATGATGAGTGATGAGTGACACAGCAACCGACTGAGCGTCAAAATAAATGTAATAAGAAAAAAATTGTTCACCTAAAAATGAAAATTTGCTGAAAATGCATCCGAGATGAGTTTGTTTTATTCATCGGAAATGGTTTGGAAAAATTTAGCCTTGCATTACTTGCTCGCCAATGGATGCATTGAATGGGTGCCGTCAGAATGAGTCCAAGCAGCTGACAAAAACATAATTCACATGACACAGTCCATTAATTAACATCTTGTGAACTGAAGGGTGAAAAAAAGAAAAAAGAAATCGATATTTAAGGCATTTCAATTTTAATCTACTTAAATACCAGCTTCATGAAAGTGCGTACGCCAAACAAAAGAAGAAAATCGTGGTATTGATACGGTCTTGGGCAGGCATATAATATGCAATTTTGCGTGCTTATGATATGCAATCCAAAGTCAGTTTCTGCATATACACGAAATCGATTCATAAAAGATTGGGTTGCAGATATCCATAATACATAATCCTCGGGTGAAAAATCCAATAGCATGTTTGTTTATGTTTTCCTTTCTAAGTAGTGCTTATGTGCATATATCTCTCCTGATTTAGAGAAGATGACTTTTCACAGGACAAAGCCATAATATGATGATACTGACCACTGAATTTTGGTATCTTGACAATACTAATTTGTTATAGTCAGCAACGCACGCCCTCGTATTATTTTCTTTTAAATGCTGTCGCCTAATTATTTGCAAAAATGTGTGATTTGGTTCTGGCACCATTCTTTGGTTTATATTACATGAAGAAACTTGTTTTATTCTTCAACATAAATTATGCCACAGTGGAAATTCCAGAGGGAACCCGCTTCTCGAAAATGCAAATTCTCTTCCATAATTTAGGAGTAGGTACCGCACCTGAAGTTTGTTGTAGGAAAAACAATTAATTAATAGCTGTTTTCATCTTTTGTTTACTATTCTAATTTTGTTCAGCCCCTTCAGACCACCTTACCTCGCAGTCTGTCGTTCGGTGGGCGAATTCCCGCGAGGCCTTCAAAGAGCGCGAGCGACTCTCTCAAATTGCTGTATTGATTCAGAGGCTTTCAGTGAAGAGCCGGAGACAGCCACTCTTCCTGGAGCACTTGGACAGAAATTGGTTTTATAGTGCTATGTCAGCCCGATGGGCAATGGGGGAACACGTTAGTCATTGTGACAACTACATTCTCTATCTTCGTCTGAAGCGCGCAACAAATTGAGCGTCGCCGGCACATATTTATAGACGGCCTCGCTCAGCTGTTATTAACCACCTTCATAAATAAAGCAGCAGTGTGCTTAATTCTGATCTCCCTCAGAAACACACAGCTGTCAGCAACACAACACTGATGGCGTCTGAATGAAAAGAAGAACTTGGCCGAGTTCCTCTCATTCTGTTTGGTTAATCTTCATTGCTTCGGCTCGAGAGCAATTTGGCTGCGATCTCAGTGGGATGTTGGCAAACTGTGAAGTATATTGCAGTCTTATTAAAAAAGTGTGAAAATGTGAAACAAAATATGTTCTGTGGAAATATTATAAATTATAAACATTGGGATGGTTTTCCTGTAGTCTTCGTGGTGAAACTAAAATAATGGTCTTGCGTGCGTAAATGTTCTCGAGTATTTGTAGAATACTTTAGGCCTGTATTAAACTTTTTTTTGCATAACGTGGTGAAATTTAACAACGTTGATCTCAATGTCGATCCATTTTCGGTTAATTCAATTTCTGAATTGAAAGGTTTCGGCGACTGAAGGAAGCAGTTCTTGATGCATTCTTCAAAACAGGCTGAATAGAATATGGGAAATGAAGATTGTTTACTAAGGAGCTTTCAAGAACTAACGGCTTCCTTCCGTTTAAGAAGCACCCATTATAAACATTATAGCATTAGCATAGCTTTTATGAAACAATCTATTAAAAATAATATTTTTATGAATTTCTAATCCAGTTTTCTATATTAATAAAAAAACACTAACTTGAATACTATGTAGTATACAGTATACTGCATTGTTATTATAATTTTGATTGATTTTTTTTTCACTCCAAAAGAGTAGCGCTATTGTCACATGACTTCACCACATGGCAGATAAGGTGGTCTTGTTGTCATGTTGATCTTTTTCACTTTGAGTACAAAAAATATTTTTACCTCTGGAAACCAAAAATGTCCTGAAATGTCAAAAAACATTAAACACGTCAGGTTGAGCACATTGCATCATGGCACATAGCCTAATATTTCTATACTATGCACTTTGACTGTTTAGATTGTAATATTCGCATGCCGCTTGAAAACCAAGGCTGATATTTACTTCCAAATAATATGGTGGTGGTAAGAACATAATTTTTGAACGTGAAAAACGTGCGCGCACAGGCTTGTTTGACTGCTCACATTATTATCAGTGTGTATTTCACAGTTTGGTTGTGTTCAATACAGATTAATACACGTTTCATCTCAATGTTTTTCCTGTGTGAGCAATAGCTTTTGGATCAACGCGAATCCCTCTGTTTTCTTTCCTTTGCAGCGTACATCAGAGTGTAACACCCCCTCCCAGCTAAAACCTAATGAACCTGTCAGACCTCAGCATGTGGTTCTGAACAGAAAAACTACCGTAATTAGACCCATGAGGGGGATTTTCTCTGAATCTCTTTGAAAACTCCTATACATGACTCACAGAGCTCAGTGTTTGCCGCACATACCGGAATGACGCCACAAAGTTTTATAAGGTTCCAGTAGTCAGGAAGTTGTTGATGAAATGCACTTGTCTACTCATTCTCTATCTTTTTTTTTAAAATGAGTGTTAATTCATTAAAGTAATTAATTGAATCACTTTCACAGATCAATAAGCCAAGACGGGGATCCAGAATGAATTCATCACTACAGCCGTGTCCGAAACAAAACCAGCAGTCTCACCACCCAATCGATGCCTTAACGGATAGCATTTTGAGTGAAGGTGCCGCCTGAGGAAACTAGTTTTAGATTGGCTTCTGTTCAGTGAATTTTAAAGAGATAGCCAAGTCACTGGACACATAGAATGGAATTTGTAATTTCCTGAATTCCCCGATTATTAATTAATTAACAATGACTATTAATTAATTTATTACTTTTTTTTGCATTAATAGCCAACCCTATTTACACAAAATTTGCACAGATGAAACTCTACAAGATATAGACTCAGAATCAGTGATCTTAGAACAGACTGGAATCGTGCTTTTCATTACAACAGCATAAGCTGCTGCTGCAATACCGGTTTTGTGTTTGTTTGGGGTACATTTCAAATATCAGTACATTTTGAATATTTCTTGCACATAAGAAATTAGTTGCCGCGCGTATGATGCACAGTTTTCATGTACATATGATGCACATCTAATTCTACCGATCGTGAAGCATTAAAAATGCATGTGACAGGAAAAAATGCATGTGACAGAATAGTTAATGAAATACTTTCTTTGTGTCTTTTCTTGTTTTGTTTTTTATAGAACCAGTTATACGTACAAGAATTTGGGCTAATAGTTTATACTGTCTTCGAAAAACAGGTGAATTACGATGTTACGCAAATATTGCACAACCTTTTTGATATTTCTAGGTTTTTGGACACGGCCAGAGTTGAAATGTAAACAAACGGTATTAAAAAACATGGCGAAATAACCCATCGATCATTGAGGTCATCCCAATATTTATTGAGTTCACGTACAATTATTTCCAACAGTTTGGTGTCAGGAATATTATAATACACTGATTTCTGACAAAGACATTGACTCGGGTAATGATAAATAATGATAAACCACAAACACAATATCAATTCATCTCTACAGACAAAAAAAATGTAAGTGAAAGATTAAATAAGTGTGAATCATAATGATCTTTATAGTCTCAAATGTCATTTAGGATATTTCTTTGAGCAACATTCTTGATCATTCGGCAATAAATACCCCTTGTTTCTTGTCTTAAACCAATAATACTGTCACACAATTGGTTAACACTTTAAGGTGGATGTTTCCGAACACCTTGACATTAATGATGGATCTGTTCATATTTATCAAAAAATAACAAAAGTATTTCAAAAGCAAAGTACTGTATTGAAAAAAATCTATATACTAGTGGGAACCAGAATATCACATTTTATTCCTGACAGATGATGGCAAGAGGCAAATTGCCCGTTCACCTTTCATCTGCCCCCACCCTCACCCCGATCGACCCCTGACCCCCACCCGAGAACAGTGCAGTTTATCTGACATGCAACTCCCTGCCCTAATGGTGCCATTGGCGCCCGAGCGGGCCAGGGACGCCCTGCATGGGCACGATTATGATTTCACCGTCTGCTTTTTCTTCTGGAACTTTCTGAACTGTGATTGGATGGCGACGGCCGCCTTCTCCGTCTCGGGGGCGCCCATGTCGATGTCAAAGTCCTCGGCTGGGACGTCCTTCTTGGAGGGGTCTGTGGGAACGACACATTGTGTATTGGATCGATATTACGCTCTGCGGCTCTGTTGCAGTTCTGCGGTCAGGCTTGACTCTACTTTTTATGGTTGATCAGGTTTGACCTTTACACTAGACCACTGTGCTCTGCAGTTGCTGTACGACAATGAAAAAATGCGCACTCTTAAAAATAAAGATTTCTTTAGTGGCAACAGTCATTTCATGAAGAACCTGTAACGTCCTTGAACATATTCAACTGCACAAAGGTCCTTTACGGTTCCTTAAGATTATTAAAATGTTGACGTTTAATGATAAATTCAAAATTGTTCTTTTGTGGCATTGCTACAAAAACAACTTTTTGGAACAAAATCGACAAGAATCAAATATTATTATTAATCAGATACATGTTCTTGAGTGTATTTCCTCATATATTTGCATTTTTAGCAAATTACTTTTAAAGTTTTGACCTCACGAAAATGTGTTGTGATCTTTTACCTTTTTTTAGGCATAAAAGTAATGTAAAATTAAAATTAAAGATTAAAAATGGTAACACTTTACTTAAAGCCTTTATGTATAATGATTAAAAAAGGGTTAAAGAGCATAATGCATTATAATTATTCATAATATGCATTATATTTTGTTGTCATAGATGATAATAAAAATTTAAAATGCACATTGTTACGCAATGTATTAATTATGGTTGCAATTATTCATGAGATTGCACAAAGTGTTATAAGGTGCATTACAAGCCATAATTAATGCATTAACCACTTCATTATACATAAAGGCTTTAAGTGTTACCAAAAATACCTTTATTGTACTTAGTTATTTCTACATTTACTAATGCTTTATTCAAATTAAAAGCTTTATATGTTAATATTGTTTAATAGTCCTGACTCAGCATGACCCAACAATGAACAGTTGTATTTATTAACTAATGTTAACATATATTATTTAATACTTAAACAAATGTCTCAAATGTCAAACTGCTCTCATGTTAACATCAAATGTCAAATTGCTCTTAAGTAAATGCCA
Source organism: Puntigrus tetrazona (assembly GCF_018831695.1). Lineage (NCBI taxonomy): Eukaryota > Metazoa > Chordata > Actinopteri > Cypriniformes > Cyprinidae > Puntigrus > Puntigrus tetrazona. The sequence goes on from NW_025047682.1 coordinate 1,121,451, forward strand.
AATCGCTTGTAAAGAGGTAGTTCTCAAAAATGAAAATTGCCCTGCGTTCAGCCTCGAGCTATCCTAGGTGTATTTGACTTGATTGGCGAATGCAATCAAAGTTATATAAAAAAAAATATCCTGGCTCTTTTTTAAGCTTTATAATGGCAGCGAATAGCGGTTGAGATTTTAAAGCAAAATAAAGTGCATCATCCATCATAAAAGGTACTCCAAACGACTTGATAATGGCCTTCTGAAGCGGAAGCGAAGAGTCTGTGTAAGAAAAATATCCATATTTAAAACTGTAATCTCGAGCTTCTACTAAGTGTCGTACCAGCGTCCGTTCCAGCGGATGACATAAGTGAGAAGTGACAAAGAGAGAGCACAACAAAACACGGGTCATTAGATGTACAAAATGACGATTTGTAATGAAAAGTGTCTAAGGTTTTCAATATAATACAAGTTTTGCTGTAAGACTTTTCCCAAGACAAGCATATTCTCCCCGACACACCTACGCCATCCTTTACGCCATCCGCTGGAATCCAACTCTTGTGAATGCACAAGAAGCAAGAGATTGTAGTTTATAAAGTTTTAAATAAGGATATTTCTCTTATACAAACCTAGCGTGGCACACTAGTCCTCAAAAGTGAAGCCATCACGTTTCGATCGCTCCAAGCGGCTGGTCCCAGTATAGGTCATAAACCCTGCCCTTTCCATGTAATCTAATGGGGTGTGAGACTAACAAAATAAAATTTCATTTCAAATATTTTGTTTGGTTTTAGTTAAAGTGATGCCATAAAAACGGGAGTGTGACGCCATGATTGGCAGCTGAGACCGAAAGCTTCTAAGGCACAAACTGACTTTTTGGGGTTTTTTAGCACAAGCCTCTTATACGCAATCTGCAGATAAAAATTGGAGCAGAACAGGCTAGTTTAAAAAGGGATGTGTGTTTGCGATCTACTCTGCGTCCTAGACTCTATAGACTGTGGTCTTGAGTTCGCTACTGCGCAGACTCTGCTCTCAAATCAGCTCAATACGTCTGTGCCCTTTACTTTGCTTCATCCATCTTTTTTAGCAGCCTGTGACATAAACGCATCTCTTCAGAAGTCCTTTATTAGCCTCGTGGAGTAATTTTGCAATGGATGGATGCACTTTATTTTGCTTCAAAATCTCGACCACTACTCACTGCCGTTAAAAATGAACAGAAGCGGCAGGACATGTTTTAATATAACTTCAACTGTGTTTGTCTGGGAGTACAGTTCACCGTTGCTTAGAAAGTCCAAAGACTGCAATAATGCATGAGAAACTTGTGGGTTTCACCTCGAGCTGTATTTCTAAAGGTTTTTGTTAATATTAAAGTTTAACAGCAAACACAAAACAAAGATTTTGGCTCGCTCACGCTATAATCCTTTTATTAGACTGACAGGACAGCTGCTTTGGTGGTTGCCTAGCAACATAAAAAAAACACATTGCAGAACTATACAATGCATCCGGACCTGGGCTAATTTTCATTTCTGGGTGAACTACCCTTAAGTTAATGTTAGTTAATGCATTAAAAAAGTCCTTTTTTAAATTTTCACAATTTTCTTTCATGTGATTCGTTCAATTCCACACCTTATTATTATCTTCACTTACCTTCAAACATAAAATCATTCGACATTTTCTGCAAATATTGTTTACACTGTGTAAGGGAGAAGGAGAAGTAAAAGAACTTGCAAAAGACTCCACCGTGACCATATCCAGATAATAAGATGCCGAGTTCCACTATGGAGTAGTGAATTATACCTTGTCCACCTGAGGGTTTGATGTTTCCAGCTGATCCGGATTCTTGTCTCTGTAAACAAACCAAAAAAAAAAAGAACAGAGATTAATGTCTGTAGATATATTCAGAAGAAATCCCATATAGCCGATGAATGATGAGACGGGCATTGAAGATGTCAGTTTTCTGTCTCATTAGCTGATCACAATTTAGTGCTTCATATCCTGAATTAATAACTCAGTGTGTACAATGAATTTCAAACACTTCAGAAGAGCTTTGATGCTCTGACGCTAAAGCAATCTTCCTCGGCACGCGTGTGTGTGTGTGTGTGTGTGTGTGCTCATTTTCTGCTGATGGCATTCTGTATGGATCTGGTTACAGTGGAAAGCGTGTCATTATATGCAGAAGGATTATTCCACACACACACACACACACATACACACTCACACTGGCACAATTTAATCATATTAGTCTCTCTCTCTTTTCCTCTGTCTCCTTCTACCTCAATCAATCCTCTTGCGTTCAGTTCTATCTTTGTCTTACAGGCTCTGATAAACATGTGGAATTTGCATAAGAATGTTTGGCAGGGGAAAATCTGTGAACGCTTCACGTTGCCCAAATACAAAATGCTTGGTTATTGCTTTGCATTAAGAAGCGGATGCAACCAAGTCATCTTGCTTTTGGGGTAGAGTATAGTTTCGTGGCTGTTGTGAGGATGGTGAAGGGCGCTGCTGCATAAATTACAGTCATTTGAAATGTCATACAGCGTAGAGTTGAACGCATATGCGCTCGCGCTACTTTGCACGATTAAAGCTTGAGAAATTAAATAGATGCTGAAATGTGAGCACGTTCTTAATCAGTCAAGTCAAGCCGGTTCAAGTCAGCTGCACAATATTAAACAGGAAAATAAGAGAATACATGTTAAAACTTCAGGCAAATTTCGGACAAAATTCTGCCGTAAAGCAGACAATGTTTGTCTATTTAATGTTTGTTCAGTTTAGTTCAGTAACTGTATGAAACAAATATAAAGCTCTACAGAAGATTCAGCTCGAGTCAGTTGAACATTGATTCAAAATGAAATTTTGGAAAGTAAAAAAATAATAATAATAATAATACAAATAAAAAACAATGCAGGCATTCAGAATAATCTGATGCAAAAATATGATTTTATTTTAAGATTTATTTGTGCATTAATATCCCTATTTTTACATATATTTAAATATATATGTTTAAATAATATATATATATTATATAAAATATATATATATATATATATAATATATATATATATATTATATATATATATATATATATATATATATATATATATATATATGTCACATCTTTGGACTCTTTGTTTTGATTTCTTGTCCCATGTGCTCTGTGTGCCCTAGTTTCAGTTAATTGTCTTATTGTGTTCAGCTGTGACTTGTTAATTTAGTAATTTGCTTTGTGTATTTAAGTCCAGTCTGTTTTAGTTCAGTTGGTCAGATCGTCTTCGTTTTATATATGTGTGGTTTAAGATTAAAAGACTATTTATGTTATATTCTCGTCTAGCGCACCTTCTCTTAAACCACTGTGACTATAAAATACACTATATATAATATATTTAATATATATATATATATATATATATATATATATATATATATATATATATGCATAGTTTAATAACCCTCTATATATAATCTTCAGCTAATTTCAGAATATCCCTTTTTCATATTCTACATTATAGAGTTATAATAGAAGAAAAATAATCTGAATAATCTGTTTTTGAATGCAGTGTTTAAAAAAAAAGATTATCAGATTTAGTTTTACTCAAAAATACTACCCTGGGGAAAATACTATGAAACTTTTTTTACTCAGAAATGTAACAAATAATTAAAATATTTGTAAAGAAAAGGCAGGGTTTTGGATTTAATTTCAGCATGGTGTAGTGTATTTTCCAGCAGGGGAAACCGTCTGAACAAATCATTGCACAAAGTAATGAACTCACAGCCAATAAGTACATTGTAATGTTTAACTAGCAGAATTTTGGACCAATCAGATTTTACTGTGGGCGGGGCCGTCCAGTTTAACACCACAGATCTAAAAAAGCTGATGACAAAGTGTCCTGTGACTCGTAGGTCGTGGCTGGTAAAAATAAAAATAATTTATCGTGGTGTAAAGGTTAGGATGAATTAATGTGTGTCAGGGTAGTTTATTCTGCTCCAGCACTTCTCATTTTCAAGCACATTTCTAACCGTGCTGTAGGTACAAACCCGCAGTGAGACCCCCGCCCCGCTTCAGTTTCTGCTGGAAAGGGGTGAAATGAGGGAAATCTCACTGCAGAGGAACGCTCTCCTGTTTCTAATCCTGTTTGTGTGAGGAAACTCTGGAGTGAGGAGCAGAGGGAGACATTTTCTGGCAGAATCAATATCAGCAGGGCTACATCCCTCCATCCTGACAGTCTCAAACCACACAGACTCCGAGCTAATGCCATTAAACTTGGATTATTACATTGGGCTCCGGGGAGGCACAAACAAACGCATTAATTGGAGTGAAGTGTCAGTCAGCGGTGTGGCATGTGAAGATGCGAGTCTGAGTGTGGTCAAATAAGGGCAAGAGAGAGATTATATTCAATTTATTTAGCTAATCAGATGGACATCTGAGAACAGACACTTTAAGGCAAATCAGTTCACCTGGCGCCCAACTATCTATTATCTATTACTTTACAGAAATCTGCGACTCAAAACTATGCTTTAATCATTGTTATTTTAGCATTTTAATATTTATTAATGATGTCAATTAGTCTTTTATTTATAGTTTTTATAGTAATTTCAGTTTTAGTTATTTTATGTAAATTGTGTTTTTATTAGTTTTTTTCTTACATTTTTGTATATAGGGATCCAATGCATCCATATTTGTTTTTAACTAAAATTTCAGTCATTTTAGTACTTGCATCAAAAAGGGTAGTTCACCCAAAAATGAAAATTCATCACGAATTCATGTCATTGTCATGTCATTTCAAACCTCTAAGACTTCAGTTCATCTTTGAAACATAAAAAAAAGATAGATAGACAGCAACACAACTGAAATGCTCCAAGACCTTGAAAAATAGTATGGACATTGTTAAAATAGTTCATGTGACATCAGTGGTTCTACTGTAATTTTACAAAAGGACAAGAATTCTTTTACAAATAATGACAATTTTTCTCCCTCACGAGGGTTAGTAATTAAAATTTTTGGGTGAACTATCCCTTTCAAATTATTTATTTGAGTGAGTTACCAGTTTGATATATATAATTTTAGCTTGATTTCCATTGCAGAAAATTATATTTAGTAGTTTTATTGTAACAACACTGGTATCATATTCAGTATCATATTTCAAATCAGCTAAAATGCAACAGTTGTAGCATATTTTGCTCTTTTTAAGTTATTACACAATCCTAACTGTTCTCCGAATGCTCAATTTTTTTCCCCTGGTTATGACTAAAGAACATTCAATTTTATCATTTTGCAAACATTATGGGAATGTTACCATTTTAATGTTTCAAAAATGTTTTCGTGGTATCCTAACGTCAACATTCAGTAGCATTCTAAAACCTTGTGGGAATGTTATTTTTAAAAAATGTAAAAAATGTTTTTGGACGAACGAAAAAGTTGGATGTACAATGTAAAAATAACGTTCATAACCACATAACTTTAAATAATTCTATTAACATTAGTGGAACATTAGTGTTCGCAACCTGAGAACATTTCCTGTTAGCTGCCACCGCCGGTCTCACCTCTGCAGTCCAACAACGCAAACGACAATCTTACTTATCCGAAAGAAAAGCAGTGACACAAAATCACATTAATGAGAGAATGACTGCAGGAAATAATTAGTTAATGCATAAACACCGGCTCCATTTGGAAGGGGCGAGCAGAGAGAAGCGTTTTCACCCTCCTCATTCTTTCTTTCTCTCTACCGCCATATGCCTCCCCCATATTGTGTGTTCATTATGAACAATGATGAAACGATGATTGCAATCATAAACTTCATTAGCCGCAGTGAAGCAAGGGTTTGGCAATGAAACCCATGCGTACATCACGGGGCAATTAAAATTTTAAGAGAACAGGATGCTTGCTGCTTCTCAGTGGACAAACACGCTCGGATCCAAAGGGCTCCGGCGGATGAGAATCACGGCATGTAAAAATAGGAATGAAACCCTTTTACTTGGCTTTTAATGTCAGTGGTGGATGTCAAGCATGACTCAGGTGTCTGCAGTGAATTGAACCTGATGCCACAGAGATGCCCCGAGCTCAGCACACCAGCGCTTGCGCACTGCCACTCGACGCCGCAGCAGCAACTTTGAGCGCGCACTGCCGCGACGCTAATGAAGAACTCCGTTTATTTCCACTCACTCTGACGGCTGGATTCGCTAATTAATAGAAATGCATTTTAAACCCCATTCACAGATGATCGCCGAACCGAACGCTGACGGCCCCCTCCTCAAAAGTGATTTATGGACACACTTCTGGTTTCCAAAAAGCTTGTTCTTCTCAACCGGCGAGTGCAGATCGTTGGTGTCTATAAAAATGCGAATGAAAATGCGAACGATCCGCACTCAAAAAAAGCTAAAAAAGGGGTTTTTTTACACCTCTCCCAAATTCTTGTTGTGTTAATCAACTGAGGAATTTGCAAAAAAATAAATAAATACTGTATTCCGTCTTTTTCATTCGAAGCCATTTGGAGAGCTATTTTAGATTCATTTGGCAGCTTGAGAACTTGGAAAGGCTTCCATGCTGTTCTCAACATCTATTAAGAATTTAAGGGAGAAACGCACACAACTAGGACACAGACGGCTAAAGAGGGAGGAAAAACTGGGATCCGATGCGTCATATTTGAAGGCTAACAGATGCTCGACTGAATGTAGGAAACAGGCTGGAGGATGGGAACTCATATGGTGGCTTTTATTTGAGCGCCTCGCCACCAGAAAACACTGCAGGACGTAAATACTGAACTGATGAATGTGTGAAACCACATGCTGATGATTCCATAAATGATTATCTCCGAGCAGATCTCGCTGCTGGAACGAAGCGCGACTTATTTTTGGCACTGAAACTTCTTGTTTTCCATAGCGTTCATGTTAACTGCAGTCAAAAAACCTTTAATAAATGTGTATGGAAGACGGCTTGCCAATAATTGCTAATGGTTAAATAAGGATTTTTGGCCCAGGAGCTTCTTGTATTTAACAGTATTCATAACCAAATGTAGTTGAAGAGGAAAAAACAAGGCATGCAGCATTAATTGCATCATTAACTACTTAAGCAATGAACAACAAGAAAATTTGCAACAAAAAACTACTGTATTATGTATTAAATTACAATCTTGCATCCTGTAATTTATCATTTTATCGGCCCCCTGCTAAACATTATAAAGAAAACAATAAAGAATTGTTGTTATATATTATATAACAATATTATATAATAGTATATTATATAATAGTATATTCATATGTGCTATGCAAGTTTCTGTTCAAATGATATATTATAAATCTACTTGTAAACATATTCAATGTAAAAGAAGTTCATCTTTAATTTAGCATATGTTACTTGCTAAAAAAGATTAAAAATGTATATTACATTTAATGAATATTGGTGTGTGTGTGTAATTATTAAATTAATAATTAAAGTACGGTAAATTAATAATTTGGATAATTATTTGACTATAGTGTATATAATAATAGATTTAGATCTATTTTTTATTTCAATTATTTGCCTGATAATACGGAGAGAAGCACAGTATGAATTTATTTGATTCCCATAATATCCTAGGATTATAATTATAGTACTTTTTTATTTAGCTTTATATTTTGTCAAGAAACATATTCAATGCCTTTTAGCAGATTTGGTTTCTAAGGTGTTGTGAGTGTATTTTAGCACATTAATATATAGTTTACCAAGCTTTTTTAAGCGGTTGTTGGGTATTTTTCTAGGCTGTTGCTAGGGTGATTTTCTTGGTGGGTGTAAAGCAATGAATCTTTCACTTTATGTTTTTTCGCTCTCCCCAGATGAACGTTTTACTATGCATTTCTATCTGTTATACTATATGACCATATATCAGTTTTTATGCCAATTCATGACTGACTAATTTTCTGAAAGGTCAGTTATTCTTGTGCCAGAGCACATTTGCATATTGATGTGAACTCGTATATCAGGGCGTTTCACTCCGGTGTCCACCGAGCTCCGTTTACGACTCAACTAAAATAATATGCTGCTCAATGCAGAAGAGTTTGTGTGATTTACAATATTATCTTCAGGAATCGCGCTAGCACAGAGGCGACACGCTGTTCCACAAAGCTGTGGCTCTGTTTTATTGTTCAACAAGCCTAATGAATAAACATTACGATGGGGAAAACAGAACGAGAGCACGAAATCAGGCGAAAAACGCTGGGAAAACAGAGAAAAGCAGGTAAATAGCTAATCACACTTGAGGAAACGAGCACATATGACTGGCAGCTGCTTTTATCGGCCGGCTTGTTACGTGTACATCCTGTTTCATAGGCTTACTTCCTTTTCCACTATCCTGTCCGTGAATTTTGCGATAATGGAATCTATTTTTCCTGCTGAGATAATCCAAGCAAGACTAATGACGGCGACTGCATGGACTCCTCATCAAATATTTAGAGACATTAGCGGTGGCAGCAGCCTGCCTTCAGGCACCTCCCACCACGCGCCTCCCTTCCCCGCATAAGAGGAGGACACCACTGCAGGGGTATTTCCTTCTGCCCCGACACGTGCCCCCACCCTTCACACAGCACACTTCTGTGGCGGGAAGACTCTACCACCCTGCAGAACTAGTCAGAAAAATAAAGCAAAACCCGTTCACCCCATCCGCCATCTTATGAGAGATTTCAAAACGTACAGCACCAATCCAAAGTCTCTATTAATATCACACTTCACCACAGGAATTTTACCCAACAGTCACTATGTGCCTCTATATATATATATATATATATATATATATATATATATATATATATATATATATATATATACATATACAGTCACGTGAAAAAGTTAGGAGACCCTTATGAATGCCACGATTTTCCATATAAAGACATCATAAAATCTCCTCAGCAGGTCTTAAAATATAGATACAACACATGACACATTTTACTTGCATACTTGTCATACTTAAAATGGCATGCTTGACTTCTACTTAGAAAAAGTGTAAATATATATCGAACTATATATGCTCTTTTCTTCATTCTTATGAGGTAGAGGGCGCTAGTACACGTCATCTGTGCTAATATTTCAAAACAACGCACAAGTGAAGAAGAAACCTAAAAAAGATGCTTCCGCACGTGATCATTAGACATAAAACAGCATCAAAACTGCGTATTGTTACGGAATAAAATGATGACCGATGAAGAGATAATATTGACCATGGATTATCAAAAAAACAAGCAGATACCCTGTTCTTTATTTTGATGTTTTGTGTTCAGATATTCAGATAACAAAATATACCCAAATTAATACCTAAATGGGGACATAGTGGTATACTTAAAATATGATGTAAAGTTCACGTAAAGAAAACGTATTAGTTTTAGTCTAGTAGTTTACTGAGACTATACTTCAGAGTGTACAAAAATTGTTTGCAAATTAGTATTTAATTAGTACACTATGTTCACTGTTAGTATAGTTGCAGTACAAGCTAAAACTGGTGAAAACTAGTTGTGTAGTCAAATTTCACTACTGTTATACTTAAAGTATAATTTTATGTACTAGAACATGGGCCAAATCAATCCCAAGGAGTATTGAAAGAGTGCACTTACAAGTATACTACCATATTTATACACTACTGATATTTGTTAAGGGAGCAGTAAACACTACACAGAAACCAGAGTGCAGCTTTAAACTTGAGCCAAACTAGAAATGTACAGGAAAATCTTCTTCATGGACTCTTTAGTGGTCTATTTTTTCTCTCTATCCACGTCTAATCCTCCTCTTGCCCTAATATGCCTTCTTTCATTCATTCATCCCTCTTTCTATCCTGTTCAGTGACATTTCCCTTTCAGAGCGACTGCAGGGATTACTGCTCGAGCGGTGAGGCTGGGCAGAGAGCTGCGGTCCGACTCTCTCTGGCAGTTTAGAAGGATTACGGAGGATCCGGGCGGAATCTGTGTGTGTTGTCAGAATGATTATGGTTTGAGGAGATGGTGAATCACAAACATGACTGTGATAAACAGCAGACACATTACAGTGGACGTAATTCATCACACAGCGGATGCAGGTGATGCATCAGACATTATGAAGCAGGCGCAGAGATTGAGGGAGCATTTCATGAGTTTTAAAGTGGAACGGATCACATCCGACGCTTTACAATTTGACATGTTGGGAGATATTTATACAGCCTATCGTATAACGGGCCCTAAAGCCAGGTGCACATCATGCAGTTATTTATATATTTATTTTGAAATGGCTGCTTTTTTGCTTTCGCAACAAATCAAATGCTCTTTTAAGCATGAAACAAGACGGGGGAAGAAAATCGGGGTAAGAAAGACTGACATTAAAAAACATATTTTCCGAAAAAATGTGTCATGATCAAAACTTTGTAATCCATGCATCACGTCTGAGAAAAAAATGCTTGTTTTTGTTAATAATTTTTCTCCTAAAATTAGCATTTTTCAATGCTTTTAATACAGTTTTAGTTTTAGCTGTCTATAATAGCGCTGATATACATTTTCCTATCGTAACATATGAGCTGTTAAACCCCTCAATAAACACGGTGTATAACAGAAATCCTACAATGTGCAGTTTTGCTTCTCAGTATTTCTTTAAGAACGTTTAAATTCTATTTTTAAATGTCATTTGCTTCATCATTTGGAGGCATAAGGCATTGCGAACTGGTCAATGTTACGCCCCCTCTGACTTTTGTAGGCGTTTGGCTGAAGAACTGGCCTTGTCTTCTGGTGTCAGCAAACTAGACGTGAGCGTCTGTCTCAGAATCGCTGTATGCTCAAATTTGTCCATCACTGTCCTCCAAGGGTGGGTGTAATTCACTTACAAACGCCTTTAATCTGCAGATTGGGGGTTCAAAAAGGTGAGACGGACACCGAGAGTCTGCCAACCATCCTTTCTTATGGCAGTATTTCAACATAGCTGCTTTCCATGAATCAATAACCCTTCAGACCCCAAGCCTCTTCTGAAGAGCGAGCGGCACAAATCCCTTCCTGCCGATAATGGCTCCGGGTTCTGACAGGCGGTTCAATACTGTGTACACACTGCTGATACATCAGGGAAACAAGTGCAGTGCTGAGTTGCAGGAGAGTTTGCTCTGGAGTCTGCTCGGGGCAACTGACCGAGGAAATAAACAGTAAATCTGCTCCCGTGCAATGCGGGATCTGAGATCTAGCGCCGCGCCGTCAGATGTTTAATGCAGCGAGAGGAAGATGAAGACATAAACGAGCAGGAGGAACAGAAACGTGTGCCCCGGACCGCCGCGTGCAGCGCTTTTGGGGGGTCGTTGTTTATGCGTGTGCAGCCTGGTTCCCCCATGCGCACAGCCGAGCGCGCTTTTCCTCTTTATCCGTGTGGAAGATGCAGAAGCGCTGGGCCGTAATGTATAAAAATCAATTGTCAGGCCTGATTACATCCAGTGTTTGCACCTCGAGGGCCATTAGTTGCTTTTGATCTCCGTCAAGTTCATAGCTGCGTTCACCACAGCACATGGAACTGCTCAGTTCAGATGTAGCTCCGAACAGATCAAGCATATTGTTTAGGTTCGCAAGGATAACCGAGTAATTTTGCGTTATTTTGCATACGGCAACCCTCATTCTGCGAAATGTCTTCCAATGTTATTTCGAGCCCTGCAGCCACTCTACATACACTCTATATATACTCAACAATATCAAAACACCTTTCATAACAGCCATGAGAGACAGTCATAGATATTAGCAACATGGCTGCATTTTACACAGTATCACAAAAGATAAAGAAAAGGTTTTTGATATATATTCTTTAACACTCTTCAAAATTCTTAAACCAAGAAGGATCATCAAGAAAAAAGAAGTAAAAAGAGACAAATTATTGTATAAAGTCGAAAACCAGACTATTCTGATGATCTGAATCTTGACAGTGTTCATTACATGGCAGTCAATGAGACAGTCATAAGCCTCCTGGTTTTCATCAAAATTGTCTTAAATTGTAACCCGAAAGACAAACGAAGCTTTTGCTGGGTAGGAACAACATGATTCATGTCAAAATTTTCATTTTGAGGTGGAGAACTCTTCAAGTTAATATTTTTACTTTAAGTAAAAACTACATTTCCCATGATTCTCAGTGGCAGTTTGACGTTTACATTTGAAACTACTTATACAATTTAGTTTGACTAAAACCACCTGAGCAGACTTGCAATTATGACTTCTGATCCGCAAGCATGAGTGCTTGAAGATAGCCTTTATAGGCTACCGGACCCCTATCATGGTTCAGATCCAAATCCACCCCGTGTTACATAACCCTACAGAGCAACAAAAGTCATCTACAAATCCTCTTAATATCTCAGTGTGGACAGCAGTTCAATCTCTGGTCTGCCCTCCAAATCTGGACCTTTTGGATTTAGTACCATACTCATTCTGTAGCTTTATGTACAGATTTGTTAACCAATACACTGCAGCTTATCTGGGAATAATGGGTAGGGGAAGAGAAAGAGCGATTTCTCCACTCTCATGTCGGAAAGACCAATCGATCCATACTAGCATCAGTGGAGGTCATCGCCGATTGTGCCTAATCCTGATCTCTTTGTCTGATCTCATCAATCTGTGCCGTGTATTTTCACTGCATATTTATTAAATCCCTGTTTAAACAATGACTCGGATATCTAATCAGGTAAATGTGTCACAGAGCCCATTTCAGGCATAAGAGATTACACTCCAAATCCTAACGCTCCCTCTCATTCAGACAGACTCTTGCAAACAGGACAGCTGTTTTGTTTTACTGTCTTTTTTTAATTTACTCATTCTTGTGTTATTTAAAGGCTGTTTCCGACTTGATACTTGGGCTACCAAACCTCAAAATGAGTCGATGTATTATAAAGGCGGTTCAGATATGATTCATACCGATAAAATTCTAGTTTTCACTTAAAACAAATATAATCATAAACAATTCAAAGTGGTTCGATGTGCGTAGTAAAGAAACACTTTTATATTTTTCATGATTGAATTAAATAATAGATTAATTAAACAAATAAATAATACAGGATCTGTTCTTTGCCGTCATGTAGTAGCTAAGTGCTTTTGTCTTTTCTCCTTGCGTAAATGATAATTGTTAAAAGTAATTGTTGAATTGTACTGTATTAGTAAAACATTTTCATTTTTATTTGGAGATTCAAAGTGAGAACGTTTATAAGTGCACATTTTTATTTTAATCTATCTGTTTCTCTTTTCTCTGTCTGTTTTTGGATAGATAGATAGATAGATAGGTATTGTATAGATAGATAGGCAGATAGATGACAACACCAGTCTTGAATCACTTTTTACAGATGAATTAAAATCAGACATCAAACAGACATTGAACATGATTACGTAAATAAAGGTAAAAGGCCGTGAAAATGATCTGGTTCTTAAGTGAGAAGAATGCAGGTTACCGCTGGGACAGGTCAAGAGAAGATCTTAAATTATTCAACGCTGTTGTATGGAGTGCATACTCCACTAGATCTCCGCTTATGCTGCTCTAGCCAGCATTTCTGGATTCCATGTGCTTTCCCTGTTCAGTCATTTCTATAACATTTTCATACATTTCCTGCTGTGAGGTAAGGGGTTCCTCATGCACCGATGCTGCAGTGGGTCGGCGCGCACTAGGCGCAGACGCACGCGCGCGCGCGCTTCAGGCGTTTCGAGCGCGTGCGAGGCGTAGTGATGGTAGGACTGAATCATTTGTAGAATCGATTCTTTCGAACCCCCAAAACAAATCAGCGGTTCTTGCGTCATCGCTCGATCCCAGACTCACACCAGTGTTCTAAAACGTTCCAGGGCTACGTTTCCCAAAACCCATAGAAAGCAATGGAGCTACGATCAACTTAAGCTTACGTTGTTTTTGGGAAACTAATTTTAGTTTATTGCAGCCACTATTCAGTTCATTAAAAACAAGTAGACATGTATAAGCCTAAAAATGTAGCCCAGTTAATGTCTAGTACAATAGCAAACGGTATTCTTACTATAACTCTCGTTGTCGAATCTAACAACAGATGACTTTAGGTTGTTAGTGGGGGTGCAAATGAATCACAGGGGGAAAATATGAACAGATGACTTTCAGTTTATCGAGTTGATGATTACGAGTCGGTTCTCGGTTTAAATAATTGGTGTGTTGTTGACTCCACAACAGCTCAGACAGGTTCAGTTATTAGAAGGAATCGTTTCGACTTGTTCTATAAACCAGTTCATTAAAAAGATCCGAACGAATCACTAAACGGCTGTTCTTAAGTTAATGCAAGTTTATGCGGTTTAATTAGTATTTAAGTATTTTTAATCAGCCCTGATTTAACGATCAATCCCAAAAGACCAGGAAGAAAGACCTAAGCGATAAAGTAAAAACGATTAGTAAAAACTATCTGTAGTTGCTCCATATGACACAGTATTACGAATGGATATATATATATATATATATATATATTATATATATATATATATATATATATATATATATATATATATATATATATATATATATACATTATCAAAAACATTTGAAGCATCATCACATTACTAATTCGACTTAAAGATCATAAGAGCAAATTTACTAGCCGCTTATCATCAGTAGGCATCAGGGTCATCCCAGGTTAGTGTTGACTCTTAACTGACAGCTGTCATTTGTTGCATCGTTAATCAAAGCGTGGATAATGCTGATTCGACAATCTGTCTGCGCGCGCAGAGGCAACAGAACAATATTCCCAACCCGTCGCGCTCTTTTAAGCTTTACAAAGCGTGCTGTTTTTGATAAATGGATGCCGTTTCAGTTTTTTTTTTGCGATTTTAGTGAAGAAAGCGCGCGCTCACGGGGAAATATTAGACTGCAATCAACAGAAGTTGAAGGCATTGCTAAATTTTCATGGTCTCCCCAACACTGAAAGAGAATTTCCTCCTAGGGAAACCCCATTAGCTCGTTACAGTAGAGTGATGCATCGCGCACCGAGGGTTATAGTAGGCTATATGAGGAAAGCTCACCTCACTCATGCTGGATGATGAGTATGATGATGAAGGGTGGATTCGGCAGAAGAGCAGCAGTGATGCAGTCCTTCAGTCCGCGCGCTGCGTGGGTTTGTGCGCCTGCTGGAGTTTTATACTTGGAGCTCCAACTCCCTTTCATGTCATCACGTTTGCACTAAACCAATGGAAAGCTGCCGGTGTCAACGCTTCTGATGTCACCGCTTTAATCTTCTGAATAATCACCGAAGCGCACAATTGCAGCCTTTACGAATCCTATAGAAATGTACAGCACGATAAATTACATATTTTGATGCAACTAAGTGCATTCAAAATAAAGCTTTTAGTATATATTTCTATCAAAATATTTCACTTCAGTTCACTTAACGCACACTCATTGCATATTATTTATATACGCCTTATACATGTGTATGTGCTTGTGGGTTAAAGGATTAAAAAAAATATTTATTAAAAAAAATTATCCAGCATGATAGCAAAAATGTTGAATTTCTACTACATAATAGTAAAAATATTAATTAAAAATATAATTAAAAATAAAAACAAGTATAATACTAATAATATAAATAAAATAATAGTAATATTCAAAATATGCTTGCAATACATTTACATATACAACCAAGTAGCTATGCCCACTAAATGTATTCAGTTTGCGTTACAATTAGCAGAAATTAGATTCTTTTAAGACTCCCTCCACAACCTGACCGCAAATGTGCTTGTACACCTCCTTCCTAGAGAGTCAGCATGCAGCCCTCGCCTCGCATAGATTCAGATGAATGCCAGTGCAAAAGCTTCACTGCAGCAGCGGTTCTTGGCATAAATGAAGTTTGGATCAATGTAATCTTTAAAACAGCAGCAGGGAGAAGCCTCACCAGCAAAAGACCCAGAGCCAGCCCCGTTGAAGAGAATGGTCCTTAATAGGGGGATATCTTAATAAATCATTTGCGTATTAGCATATACATTGATTGTGCAGTGGAGGGGGAAAATGTGCAGTTTTCTCCTTTGCTGCAGCATGTGAGCTTGGGGAGAATTCCTGTTTGCATGCTGCCACCCACAAACTAACACAATTTCAAATCGTTTTGGGGCTTGGTGCATCGGATTCACATACGGTCTTTATAATCGCTGAGCAGCGGGTTTGGTTATCGCAGATGTTATCATCTCTCTCAACAGATGAGCTCCATTAAACACGAGCTATTCCTCTGGTGCCGTGCAGGATAAAACCAGTTAGAGCGACGCAACTACAGCCAGATCAAGAATTGTGTGACATCTCTGTCTTTGTTCCTTGAATTCCCATTATATTTTTTTTATATGCTGGCTTGTTAAATGACAATCGATCGCCTTCCATTAATGCAAGTTGGAAGACCAGCTTTAACAGAGACATTTTAATGGAGAGTGGAAATTTAAAGGCAGTCTGTGGTGTTCTCTATTGACTCACACTTGGCCAAACAGGCCTTACAGGGCACTTGTCACCATGAATTTTCTGATGATCCCTGTATAAATGGAAGAAAACCATTTATAGAAAGAAAAGCCTTTTAACTTCTTGATTTTGCATTTCCAGCACTTTAAAGAAATAGCGTTCCCATAAATGAACATTTGCTGAAAGTGTACTCATCCTCAGGCCATCCAAGATGTAGATGATCATTTTAATCTTCGGAACAGATTTGGCTAAATTTAGCATTTAATCACTAGCTCATCAATTGCAGTGAATGGGTGCCGTCAGAATGAAAGTCTGAAAAGCTAATCCACAAGTAATCCACACCACACCAACCCGTCAATTAATGCAGTGTGAAGTGAAAAGCTGTGTTTGTATAAAACAAATCCATTATTAAAAATTTTACTGACTTCCAGCCATCACTACCAACTGAAATACAAGTTCAAAATCCATAATGCTTCTTTCAGTGAAAAGTCCATCCCCTGTTGACCTCACACATTCAAATCCACTGGCATGTTTGTTTGTAACTGTTTTGAAGTGTTTGTCACTTTTAACCGATGCTTGATCTGTGCATGTTTCTCTCTGGAATCAGACAAATCGACTTTTTCACTGGTCAAAGAAATATTATGGATAGGACTTGTACTTTGGTGGGAAGCAATGGTGTTTGACGTTCAAAAGACCTCAACGAAGGATTTGGTGATTGTTCGGACTTTCATTCTGACGGCACCCATACGCGTTGGTGATCAAGCAATGTAATGTTAAATCTGTCCAAATCCTTTCCAACAATAAACAAATTCATCTACATCTCGGATGACCTGAGGGTGTGTAAATTTCTACCAAACTGTAATGTTTGTCTGAACTATTTCTTTAATTCAAATCATAGCCCTGCAGAGGGTCACTGCTCTTTTCTTTACATAAGAGAATCGTGCTCGGGTCTCTGTATTTTTGGTCTTTCTTGAGTAAACAGTGCCGCAGACAGTCCCTGTTTAATGGCGCTGCCTGGTGTCATATAATGTCTCTGCTGCCCCCGAGCTCTGAATTTGATAATGACCCACACTGCAACACTTTAGTAAGATCCGCAGAAACAACCGACCGTGTTTTGCAGTCTCTAGAATTTTCCTGCTTGATGTTGAGTATTTGACGATCCGTAATCGTCACCCAGCCAAACCTGACAGCAATAGCACATTACTGTACATATTCAAGCAAATGCTTAATTAAAGTCTACTTCTCGTGATTACTTTTCAGCTATTCATTATACTGACAAGGCTTTGAGAATGGTTAAGCCTTAATTAAGGCCATTCCTGATAGACTATCAATGACCATTAGCAAAATCCTATGAATCATCTCCAATGCACTGCTGGCACAGAAACTGCCTACACTAAAGAGAGCACAGGAGATAACGGAGGAGGAGGAGGGGAAACGTTCATTGGCATTGATACGGCTTTGCTTATATTATAGTGAACCTACTTCCTGTAAGTACAGAGGAAACCCCTCTCAGATCTTCTGCACAGTGTTACGCTGTCATTGCTTGTGCATATGCAATCTTATGGCAGTTCATAACTGTAAACACATTTACGGTCAAAAACTGTAATTTACTGTAATTGTCATTAAACAACTGGAGATTGTACATAAAGGCCGAATGTATATAAACGATAACAAAAACTATTAAAAAACATGATGATTTAAGCTAAATACTTTCAAAAGTGGAGCGTCACGCAGGGAATTCTGGGAATATCACTTTACAGTTTTTATTTGTAAATTTTACATTTAATTTGTTCTAAATACTTCTAAAAACTGGAATTAACAACATTTTACATGAACACTGGCACATTTTAATTCTGTTGATAGGTATGTATTGTGGCGATTCAGAATTGTCGCTAAAAGCTAATAATTAATCGTGCCTCAAATATGTTCTTCACGAAATCCAACCCTAATCCCTAAACCGATAGCGCTGACAAAAGCAAAACCAATATAAAATACGCATTTGTTGATGCAACCGGGCCATTTTAACTTCCTTTTACACAGATTTGAACAGATTTTGTCAAACCGTAGTGATATGTACTTGTTGATACATATTTCATGTCTCGCTAAAAAGTGTATGTTTGTGCCATGATACCAGGTAGTTTCTAATGTGTATATACACTCTAAAAAAAAACTTATTTTTATATTTTTGTATGATCTGCTTACACCCCCAGAGACAGTTATGGTTAGAGGTGGATCTTCATAAATAGTCATAAATAGTTATGTTTTTAGACTTAATTCATGCAGTGCTGTTATGTGCGTATTTACATACTCTCTGCGTCTTTATCTTAACAACCAGCCTGCATAGCAATGCACTAAAAAGAACATGTTAGCAACCACATAACACCCTGGCATCATGATGGTGAGTTTTGCATTGCCAAACACACTTATTGTCTTCATAAAATATATCAATTTTGTTATGCCTTATAATTAATAATGATCCTATTCAGTGAAGACTCTATAGTGACCTCCGCACATATCATATTGTCTGTCATGCACCTCACTTTGACTTTCATTAGCTGTGTGCTGTAATGAAGTGTTCGATTCACTGCGGGCTCATTTGAAGTAAATGGCTCTCTGCCACTGAATCACACTGAATTATTACTGGCCTCCCGGAAAACCTGAACATTTAGTTGGAAAAGCAAGAATTTATCCTATTCCACGTTACTTCATAGAAACATGTCCAATACGGTTTTTAATAGGCACTTACCAGTGGTGCAAATTATTGATTGGGCAAAATGGTGGAGTTGTGTACATGGATGTTCAATGCTGGTGAGAGAAAGATCTTGATTACAGCATGCCTGTGTGTTTATTGGACTAGAAAATTTAGATTAAAACATAAGGGTTTACGTGATGCACTGCATGAATGCTAATCTCAGCCCAGTGAGATCAGTGCAATTCAGAAATGTATTTTTTTATACCTCAAATGAGCCAATAACATAAAAGCTGAAATCTACCTGACTTTTCATTTAATACATTTGGTTATATACCAAATGTCAATACACTAAACTAGAGCGAATAGAGCTTATAAAAATGGATGGCGGGCTGTAGGATGATTTAGTGAATTATAGGATGAGAGCCCACCATTATGGGTCAAATCCCAGCTACATAAGGCTTAGCATTAAACCTTAAAGGAAAATTTCAATGTGAAGAATTTGTAAAATTATGCATTGTATCACTTGCTCATCAATGGATCCTCTGCAGTGAATGGGTAACATCAGAATGAATTATTCAGATTTTTTTATCAGCTGTTTGGACTGCAAAGGATCAATTATAGAGATTATACAAAAGGCATAATGCTAAATTCCACCAAATCTGTTCATATGAAGAAACAAATTCATTCACCTACATTCCTACCTGTATTCTTTTAAGGTATACTATGAAAAAATTTGTCATTGACATAATTTCTCGAACTGCATTGGTCTGCTGATCAGCATTGCTTTTCCTAAATATAGGCAGAAAGAAATGGGTCTCAAGCCAGTATGCACCATGCAACCACAACAGAAGCATTTCCATCGACTTGTTGGGGTATATATAAAGAGAACAGAAAGTTTTGCTACTCTCTGGAGGTTTTATTGTGAGAAAGTGATACATCTTTAAGAGCAAGGTTGTGAGCAAAGGTGATAATATTTCCTTTTCAATCATTAGCTCCTAAATTTTGCCTTCTAGCAAGACCACCCTGGTGTATCAGTTTTAGACATGCTGCATTTCTGTCTGGTTTTTCAGAAACACAACAGTGGTTCATTAACTCTCGGAAGCGCCTTTAGCAAAAGATCCAACTAGATTGTGTGGACAAATAAACTGTGGAGTCTGGCTGACCTTTACGCTTTTCACATCCATGATCATTTGCTTAAGGAGAAGACAGTCATTCAGACCAACTGAATTAAGCAGCTATTCTGAGAGGTTGTTAATAGTGAGCCAAGATCTATGGAGAACTTTACAGCTGCTCACTCTCTGAATATTTCATAACAGTAACTTTGAAGGTCCATGTTCTTGAATTGAAAATGCTTTGGGGAAAAAAGTTAGACTTTAATGGCCATTTTATGACTGAACAAGACGATTTCTGACAGTTATTTTAGTGCACGGCGAATTAAGTGTAGAAAATTCATGAGAAACTCTAAATGCAAGAAAAAAAATCATTTTATTAATCACTTAATATATTTAAAATTAATTATTAATTATCCGATAGACTCACAAATTATGCCGTACCCGATGTACCAAAAAGTAAATTTTCATGTGGTAGCTAAATAAAAGTAGTGGCCTTGAAGAAAAAGCAAATGAAAGCTACCATGAATTCCAGACCTTCAGCTATCAATTTGAAGCAAGGCTACTTAAAATGCATTTATTATAGCAAAGAGTCAATAACAATGGGTTAAAATAAAGCACCAAAAGCAAGTAATCATATGGTTTTATCACATTTTTATTAAAATACATAATGCGTCGTAGAACTAATGTACATTATGCATTATACAGTCTAATGCCTGTTCAATATTTACTTTTAATTCAAATGTCCACTGCAGTCTAATGACAGTTCTAATCCAAAACATTAACCTAAACAAGGCATTAAACCTTTAGAAATGTTGAGAAATATATATATATTGTGTTTAATTTTGTTCATAATTATTAGGTTTATACAGATTGGATGAAGGTTTCCAGATGAATCAAACGCAGAGATGCAGTTGGAGATGCTCCACACATATAAATTATATAAATGATAACAGTTTATGTGGAGCAGCATTTACTGTGAACAGAGCCGCACTGACACGGATGTGCTATAGCTTATCTGAAAAAATACCTTGGCGTATCATAAATATCATGCTATATAGCATGGTACAGTATATATCGCAGTATTCTTTGACATTACCAACTGATACCATCACTAGAGCAGCGCTTCACCACAGGGTTGTCCATGATATTTTGCTTCACATTAGAATGAAACTGGAAATACTCCTTATCTGTGTCTTGGAGGTACACAGTGCTGGTTACATAACAGGAAGTTTCTTTGGTGTGGTTGTAATGAGTGGGAGAATATCAGCTGCTCGGCCAGCTCAGAGCTGGGTGGAGTGAGGCGTGAGGAAGAGGAAGACTCCGCAGCTCATAACAAGCCACGGGGGAATAGATGCCAGCCTACAGCTGGCCATTAACCCAGCTTTATTTATTTATTTATAAGCATTCATTATTTTTTAAGGGAAAAGATGAAAGAGGGCTAATATTCACACACACTGACTGCAGAGCGCTTGGATGAGAATGTCAGATGCACACTGCAGCGAGATGTTCTGTTATCTATATGTCCGTTCTTTGATTTAAAAATTTCTCCAGCTTTGCGGCTTCTGAAAGCATTTTTGGAATATCTTGAAAACGGAATAATAAGGTCAACCACGACGGTTGGATGGATTAAAAAAAAAAGAGAGATTTGTACAAAAAGTACAAGTAGCTAGATAAATATCCTTGCCTATCTGACAAAAAAAAAAAAAAGAAAATTCTCTTTTTTTCCCAAATTGAAATACATAGAAACATTCTTAAAATGCCAAATTGAATTGAGTAGCAAAATAAAATATATGAGGAATTAGAAGTATTGAAATAAGAAGAAGTATAATACATTCTTCTTATTTCACTGGCATATTTTTCTTGTTTTAAACATAAAAAATGAGGTTCGTACTTGAAAAAAATGTACAAAACATTTAATAAAGATGCAAAGAAAAATAAAAAGCCAATTTTGCTATAATACACAGTTTTAAAAACATTTGTTCAAACTTCTTATAATCCATTTTATGGATTTTAGTGCCATTAAGTGAGAACTACACACAAGGACTTTATAAGTTTAATATTAATGATTAAGTGATTGATTGATGTATCAATAAGGATCACATAATTCCAGTTCATTTCATGACACTTTACTCTATAATGTAATTTTGGTATACTATAATCTTATTCCTTTCATCATTTTTAAACAAGATGCATTTAAAAAAGTCTGAGACCACCAAGAAAATCCTTCTGTGCTTCAATAAATAATCCAGTGGAGGTGAAACAGACCGGCATAAGTGCTAATATGAAGTCCTTCAAGTTATCTTTCTTCTGTAATTAAACCTAAAATCATGAATGTATGTACAAGAGAGAAGAAGAGAACCAGAAAACCTGCTATTTGTCCAGCATCTAGTCAGTCTCTAGACGATGGTCATGTGCCTGTGGTTTCTGTGACCATCATCAAAAAAGCCATCAGGCATCTGAAAAACCAAAGATCTGCATTAGATCTGGAGTCTTAAATCCAAGTTTCTGCAGACAAATATCCAAGCTTTTGAAGTGTATTGAAATATTAAGTTCAACATGAAAAGTGCTCCCAACCCATTTTACTTCCATTATGAAACATCTGACACGAGTGAAAAAAAAACATCTTAGTGTTGGCTGTAAGCTTGATTTGAGGCATCACCTGATTTTTGTTCGAGTGGTTTATGTACCAGACTCCATTGCTGTGTCCTGCAGTAAAGAGAAGCACATGATAGTTAATAGTACAAAGTTCATTTATGCTTTCCTCAATCATTACATTAGAATAGATGTCAGTAAAAAAAAGAAAAATTTAGCTTCTCTTATAAAAAAAACAGATTTTTGACACAGATGTTTATATATTTGAAGTTTTGGCATATCTATGTCGCTATTATCCTCAAGTACAGCTTAGGACAAAAAAAAAAAAAAAAAAAAAAAAATATATATATATATATATATATATATATATATATATATATATATATATATATATATATAAAAATTTATACATTTCAGTAGTAACATTTGCTTATGCATACACACCATCATGCGTGTCTCTAGTATATCCTCGGTTGTCCCGTCCTCGCACATTTTCTGTGGCAGGCGTCCTGCTATGGGACTGGGCTCGGGCCCTGAAACAGATTTTTAAAGAAATGTTTCCTCACTTTCACGTTGCAATGACTCTAAAAAGTAAAAGACACACTAGAGCTCATTTCTCACCTCCTGATCTCCTCCTGGTAGCTTGACTCTGTAGAAAAGAGACAATGAAAAGAGCAGTTTACAATTTAACACCAGAAATACATCAATAATTTAAGAAGCTTGGCTAGTTAGCAAGGTCCAGTACTCTCAACAACACAATCTGGCCGCGAAAAGCACTTTTTGTGAGATGCACAAATGCAAATAATGTGGTTTGCAATAAGAAAATTAGGGTACACCCCCACAATTACTTACTTTTCTTCCTTCTCTTGCAGAAGAAAATAATGCCATAGATAATTAGAAACAACAGAGCTGCAGCACTGAAGGCCACAGTGACAGCGATCAACACCGTCTGGTCTCTTTTAGCGAGCTTTTCTTGAACAGAAAGAGATAAGGGAATCATGCACGCTCTTCATCTTGTGCCAAACAGGACAGAAAAGTTACATGGTTAGCTTTGATGATAAAATGAATCTTCATGTGGCTGGATTGGTGCTTGCAACGCCCTCTAGCTGCTGCTGAAACCAATTAAAAATGAACCCATTTATATCGCTGTGCTATGTTTAGAATTCCGGTATTCTGTTTGTGTTTATCTTAAAACAGACATTTGAATTTGCGATCTTCTGTATTTGCTGATCACTTAAAGCACGTTTAATATACTTACCAACGGTCAGGAAGACCGTGCTGCTGTCCGCAGCGCTCAGAGCTGGTATCTTGACCAGACACTGGACAGAAGAGTTTTTGACGGCGGAGACCGCCAGCACGCAGCTGGAGTTAAACAGGTTTCCCTGTGTTACAGAGCTCGTGTTGCAGAAATACGCCACTCCGTTAACAGACCAGGATATATTGGGTTCAGGAAACCAGCCCACGGCCCGGCACTGGAACGTCGTCTGAGCTCCTTCCGTTTTGGTCTGATTCCCACCTACGATCTCCACGCTGCCACGTTCTGGAAAAGAACAGAGAGGAATTATCTCTTCGAACACACACGCACAACACACCGAACTAATCACTATGGATTCGAGAGTTTGCTTTAATGACGGCCGGGCCTGTCGTGAAACACGGGCCCGCTTTAATTAAGAAGTAGATTATTATTGATTATCTGCACTTTGAGATGTAATCTGATCATTTCCCACGGGATGGCAGGACAGGTGAAAGCAGTGACTCACAGGTGTGACTGATAACATCTCGGCTTTGTTTTGCTTTGTGTTGCACTTTGTACTTTTTGTGGGCCATCATAAAAGCACTCACAGATCTTGTAAGGTAAAACTCCATTCACTTACAATGCATCAAAGAACGAAGAAAACATTTAAATATACGCTACTCTGCTATCTGTGGTTATTTTGGCCTTCTGCTGATACATTTTCAAGCTGAAATGTTTGAATATGTATATTAAAAAGTATATATTTAAGATTTTTTTAAGTTAAACAAGCAGTATTCACAATATAATCTCTCGCAGTTACAGTAAACCTTGTGAAAGGGTGTAAAGATTTGAAGAAAACATGGCTCATCATGCATCAGAAATAAATTAGCAAAATCAAATAAAATTACTTGTTTTATTTAGAAATTAATTTAAGGATAAATATACATATATTTTAAATATATATTTAAATGTAGGTATCAAATGATTAATCACATCCAAAATAAAAGTTTTTGTTTACAAAATATGTGTGCGTGCTGTGTATGTTTATAATGTACATATAAAAACAAACGCATGCATGTATATATTTAAGAACAAAAATTAGATATTAAATATAATATTTTCAAAATATAAAATGTATGTGTTTGTATTTATATATACATAATAAGTATACACAGTATATACACATATATTATGTAAACAAAAACTTTTATTTTGGATGCAATTAATCATTTGACAGCACTATATATATATATATATATATATATATATATATATATATATATATATATATATATATAAAAAAATCAAAGATAGAAATAATAAAAAGAAATACAAATATAATTTTAAATGTACATTTGATTTTAGAATGAAATTAATATAAAGATATAAAGGAACTTAGTTTTGTTTTATTTAGGAATCGATTTAAGGAGAAACAGAAATAAATATACATATAGAGCTATAAAATAATACTGAATTGGGAAGAATTTGCTGAGAAATATTTACACTCCTTTTGAGATCTTTATTTATTTTGGCAAATCTGAGCACAGTTTGCGACATTGTTGAGATCTTCTGAAACGTGAAATTACTAGAGAGTGTGTATTTTGTATTTGTCTTGTTTTAATTTCATTGTTGTCTAGGAGGAACAATGACTTCTGTTATTTAGCTGATAGATGCTTATTTGATCCACAAAAGGTTATTTTAGTGCTGATGAGGGCATTAGTGCAGATGTATTTAAGGAGACAGTGCCTGGGAATGTTCTAGCTGAATTTTACGCTCTGTCGTGCATAAAATTGCTGAGTAATGCTTAAAGGTTGTAAAACAGATCAGCATATGGATGTAGGTGCTGGAACTCACTTAGGCTCAAAGATAAAGCCTGAAGCAAAAAGGTAGGCGCTGTTGAAAAGTGTAATTTAACATTCAAACTATGACAAAAATCATTAAGAATGCAGCTTTGCATCGGAGAAGCAGTAGTTTCAACACAGAGCCTTTTAATAAACTGACTGTAAACCCAAAGGCAACCTGTATAAAATGCAACCCAAGAATAAACAAGAGTTGAACTGAGAGTAAAAAAAACCCTTAAAGGAATGGCTCACTCAAAAATGAAAATTATGGCATATTTTATGACTTTCTTCTTTCAGGCGAACACAGTTTTTTCTTTTTAAATGTATCAATAATTCTAGTCGTGAATTAGAATGTAAATAACAGACTTCCATTTTTATCGGCGAGAGCGTTTAGTTCCAGCTTCTTGGCTGACTTCTGACTCGACGTACGTAGGTCAAAGGTCAGCCAAGAAGAAGGTAAAGGAAAGAAAGGAAATCAGGTATTTACATTCTAATGTGAAAACTAGAATTATTTTTGTTGGAAAGCTCACGAGCTCTGCTTTAAATTAAATCGACCAATCAGAACAAATTGTTTGGGAGTTATTAAACAAATAAGGTCAAGTGTTTTTTTAAAACCTTGCTTGCTTGTCAACCTGTTGTTTGGCACGTTATGAACATTTCATAATCCATAACGTGGGCGCTTTAATTTGTTAGCTTTGATGACTTTCTTCTCATGCACTCTCACGATCAGTCCAAACGTTTTACGTCATGCGGCATGAATCACGGTTGAACTTCAAACAACGCTCACCTTGCACAGACAGACTGGCCATTATAGGCGCTCCACCCAAAACCTGACAGGTGACTTCACCCGCATCGCTTCTCTGCACGTTGCTAATTACAAACTCCCATCTGTAATCTCCAGGCGTGGTGAAATTTGTGGCAGAAAAGCGATCCGTGCTGTTCAGCACCCCAGATGATTCCAGAATGGTGATAACCAAGCGTCCGTTGACCATCACGGTCATGACGGATGGGGGCTGAGTTGTGCTGCAGTTGAACCGGGCCTTGGACCCACGGAGCACCGCTGCATTCAGAGGCTGGAGCTGCACCTGAGCGGACACCACTGCAGTCAACAAGTAACAAATGATTCCAAACAGCTGCTTTACGTACAGTTTTTTAAAGCACGTTTTCTAGCTTTTTGTTATAATGATCACATGTCAGCATTATTTTATTTAAAATTAATATAGTATAATATATCTGTATTATACGCGTATAGTATATTTTTCCTCCTTTTTTGAAATAAAGCAAAAAAGCATTAACAGAGCTGAGCAAAACTATATAAATACAGAGGGGCTAGTTGTCACAGAAATTGGAAAATAATTAAAGCTAAAAAAAATATAATTATATTTTCGTACCGTTCTTAAATGAAAAGTCGCCCACATTAAATGTTACAAATGTGCACAATTAATTAATTACAACTTTTTTGTGTGGCAATCAAATATAAAACTGAGAAATACTGACTGTGACAACTTGCCCCGATCTAAAACCCCATAAAAATGTCTATTACTTTAAGTGACTTTTCCAAGCCTGCAAATCACAACTTTAAAATTCTCTGATACTTCCACACGCCAAAAAAATTTTTTTACTTTAATTTACTTTTAGAATACATTAGGTTAATTATTAAAGAAAAAGACCAAATAATTTGTCAGCGGTTGAAAAAGTCAAAACTAAAATGCTAAAAACGCTCTTTTGATTTGTGCGGATGCTGTGGGCACCCACCCTGAAAAAGTGAATATGAAAATTTACCCGTAGTGATCAGAAGAAAAAGACCCAGTCTAAAAACATGCATGTTTCCTCAGTTGCCGTCACTCCAGCATCTACAGAAAATAAATGCACATCAATGTGAAACAGGCAGGGCAACTGATGGGACACAGCCCTGAAATGATCAGTATGCTCACACAATTGTCTTCAAGCATCAGGAATTTCTCTTTTGTTTTTGTAGGTGTGTTTTTGACATGAAAACTATCTTATTCTCTTGGTAAACACTCATTTTTAACATCTTTCCAGACATTCCAGTCATTCAGTCATGAGTCATTCAAACTTTTTCTATTTGATAATCAAACTTATTATTAGGCTTTTCTAACATTACTAATCTTACCCCAAATAGAAAATATTAATTCAAAATCTGAATACAATATACAGTAATATATTATTATAATATTATTAAGTTAGAGGAACTTAATGTATCTACTTTATTTATTTTGAATCAATATTCTAATTTAAATGATATATTATTAGAACATTTATAAATTTCTTATTATGTTATGTTCTACAAAACATTAAACATTAATCCAGATAAAAAACTAATTAATCGTTTTTTGGACCAATAAATCCATATGTTAGCATGATTTCTGAAAGTTTATGTGACTATGCTATTTCATTGTAACTATATTATCTATACGTATACACGGCTTGTTTAATACACAGCTGGTAAGATAGGAGCTGACTTTCAGATTTTAACACGTATGTTCATTTTTTATCTTTAACGTTATTATAATAAGAGCCTGAGCAACAACATACCTCATAACACTTCATTGATTCAGTCAAATCCAGAAACTCTTCCAGTCTTCCTTCGCGTTAACCTACAGAGAGGCCAAAGTTCAGCTGGCTTCCGGTCATGTTATCAAAGCGAGAGAGCCATCTATTACATCTCCGCGCAGTCGAAACCCATCGAGCCTGTCTGCTTTGCATCTGCAGATCTCGTGAGGATCTGACGTCACACTAACATGTCAAAAAAAAGTGGCCTGTCTATCCGAAAGATTCATTTTGATGCATGTAACCCATGATCCATCTGTTAAGGTTAATGCAAGGCTGTGCTTGAACGGAGCTGATTCAAATCTGAAAGACACACCCAGTTTCACTGAAAAAAAAAAAGAGAGTGGCAGTGTCAACAAAAGTCATTCAGCTGATCTGTATATAAAATCTTTATCGCTGTATCGTTACAAAGATACTTCTACAGGTGAAGTTTGCTTACCTTCAGGTGTACCGACATAAAAAAAGCCTTCGAGAAAATGCAGGTTATTGAGCAACTCTGTCTGCTTAGTTATCTATTGTTGCCAGGGCATCAACTGCAGGTATACTGTACACAGAAGGACATATGCAAACAGGTTACGATGACGTCAGGCCTGAAACACATTCTGTTTATATACAACACTGCATGCCCTGTGGCTCCTGGAGACTCTGTATTTGGTTTCTTTTCATACTGCAAAGGAGACAACTGTTAATAAATCAGCTTTGACATGACAGGGTTTGTGCTACCAGCTACTCAATCACGGGAGTAAAAACAAACCGAACCTTTAAATGGAATGCACAAATGTGAGGAAAATGTACACGTTTGACAAAGGCTTTATTCAGAGTAACTTGCAAAGAGAATCCAACGTTACAGATTGCCTTATGTTTAAAAAATGCATTTGTGCAAATGAAAATAAAGAAAGTAGCATCTAAAGGATACATGGAAGCAAAACTGGGTAAAACATACAACTTAAATATCAGGATGCAACAAAATGTATGCTTAAAACAAGAACATTTGCTGGTGAGTTAAATCGGGTAAATATAAGGACCATTTATATTTGCGGTGCCAAAATCAATGACATGGACAAAACAGATTAATGTTATGATATTTTTAAGATATCGTGTGTTTACCTTGTCAGATTCGGTGGCCCTGCTGTGTCTGCTCGAGTCAGATGAAACTGGTTTCTAGAGAGTTAAAAAACATCATCGGAGTGAAGTAATTCTGTGCAAAAACAAGGAGGATAAAAGATTTCTGTAACCTTTAATGCTGTGTTCTCGTGTTTGGTGACA
This sequence comes from Puntigrus tetrazona, assembly GCF_018831695.1. Taxonomy (NCBI): domain Eukaryota; kingdom Metazoa; phylum Chordata; class Actinopteri; order Cypriniformes; family Cyprinidae; genus Puntigrus; species Puntigrus tetrazona. The sequence continues at coordinate 1,151,098 of NW_025047682.1, forward strand.
CTGCTGTCTGTTCGCATCAGGCCTAAATGCATTGTAAGATATAAAACACAAAAAGTTAGAAATCACCAGAGGGAGTGTGGGTAATATTAAAGCCATTCTGAGGCAAAACAGAGGAATGCAACAGATTTTGGTGCCCTCTAATGCCATGTTGTTGGATTTGTTGACCCTGCTCTATAACTGCAGCCGTTCACATCAGACCAAAATATTTTCTATATTAAGTAGACGCGGATAGACATTACCAGAGTGAATCAGGGTAACGTTAAAGCCGTTCATTGTGAAACAGAGAGCGAGAACAGATATGGTATGCTCCCCTGCTGTATATTTGTGTCTGTTCATCAGACCAAATGTTTTTTAGAATATACAAGAGGTAGTCAGACATCACCACCAGAGCGAATCTGGGTAACATTAAAGCCATTGCGCGTGGTTAAACAGATGTAGGTAACAGATTCTGCTATCCATAATGCCGTGTCAAAGGCTGCAGGACATCTGCGTCTGTTCACATGACAGACCAGAATATTTTCTAGGACACGAAATAGAAGTTGCAATACATCGCAAGAGTGAATCTACATTACAACCATTATCTGTGTCAAATAGAGGAGGGGTAATAGATTTCAGTAACCTTTAATGCTGCGTTGTTGGATTTGGTGACCTGTTGTATCTATGTCTGTTGACATCAGACGAAAATGCTTTATAGAGCATGAAATAGAGGAGGTTAGACATCGCCAGAGTGAATTTGGGTAACATTACAACCAATCTTTGTGAAATAGAGTGGCGTAACGAACTTTGGTAACCTGTTATGCTGCCTTGACGGATTCGGTGACACGTCTGTATGTATGCAGCTGTTTACATCAGGCCAAAATACGCTCCTTTGTCTGATTTGGTGACCCTGCTGCAGATATCTGCTGCTGTTCGTGTGTCCCCTAAGATGAAAGGAAGTTAGACATCACAGGAGTGAATGTGGGTAACATTCAAGCCATTCTGTGTGAAAATACATGATAAAAAAATGATGTAACGCTGCCTCGATGGCTCTGCTGTATCAGACCAAAACGCTTTCTAGGATATAATATAGAGGTACGACATCCCCAGAAAGAATATGGTTAACATTACAGCCATTATGAATGAAATACAGGGGCGGTTTGTCTAAAAAGATTAAGTGAATGAACCTGTTCTACAGCACCGCTTACTTAACGAGGCCGTTTCTCCGCAGCACTTCAGCGATAATATCAAAGTATTCGATCAGATGAACACCAAACGCGTTTTAGCACGAACATTTAAAGGAAAACTACTTGTAGTCGCAGATTTAGGCACAATAGCTGCGATTCTGAATTATCACAAAATAAGTCTATATGACTCTTGTTCTATATTACGCCTCATTGGAAGCCACACGATAGCTTTGTGAGAAGAACAGAAACTGGATGATTCAACACATTAAATAAGACGTGATGTTTCCGCGGAACAGTTTTATTATTATGTCGCGAGAAGATTTACTGTATGTGGTGATGCAGAGTCTGAGGCAACATGCAGGGGGCGGGAGTGAGTTAATGCGGAGGGGGCAGGTGCGCGTCCGCCAGCAGGGGGCAGGGCTGAGACTCTTTCTTTATTAGTATTGAGTGTGAACTGCACCTGTGGAGAGCCAGAGATGGCAGGTCACACATTTGATTAGAGTCAATGGGAGGGAGAGAAACTGCACAAAGTCAAAGACAAAGGTGCACAACTGGCAGACAAGGGACTATAATGGCGACATGGATTTATCATTTTTTTAGACATTTCCCATTAGTTCTCTTTAGTTTTAGAAAGAATATAATGCAACCTGAATGTAACGCTTTGCACACTTAATTGCTTTTTTCAATTAAATTATACTTAAAATGTATATTTAATACAGTTAGTTGAACTTGAGAACTTTTGGCCCATGTAGAACTAAAGTAGGCCTAGCTATATCTTTAGCCTATATTTAATTTAGCTTCTTTTGTCTCTGAAATATGGCTGAAGTGTAATGCTGACAACATGAAGTAGCCTAAAAACATTTAGAACATTTAAAATGTTAAATTATATTAAATCTAATGTTAAATCTAATATCAAATAACTAACACCGCTGAAATTATAATCCGGTACACATGCTTTAGTGCATACTTCTTGAAAGTGTGACAAAATATTAAAACATGGCGTAAAATGTAAAATTTTTAATTTTAAGTGTGTTTAAGGAACTCAAGTTAAAGTGTGTTAATGGTCATTAAAATTTACTCTCTTTAAGTACACTTAAGTGGTCTTTTATTTGATTATATAGCATTATAAAGTATTATGTTATCTGCAAGTACAGTCTAGTACACAAGTACGCTAAGTGCATATTCAATTCAGTTAAGTGTACTTAATTTTCCACAAGAGATGGTAATGCCAAGTATCCCTTGTTATTGTACATTATATATATTACATTGAAGCATGGTTTTAATTGTATTATATTTGGAAACGGTGGGAAAATAATTTTACATGGTATATGCATTTGATACCATCACATGCCACATTGCAAAATATATTTGATCACATAATGATTTTTTCAGGAAGCTGCGTAATAAGAAAACTAAATAGTGAACTGCGAAACCTTGCTGTTGCACTGCAGATTTTCCTCTTGAGCTCCTCGGTTTTCCTGCACCAGTGAATTGAGCTGCTTCATTCAGCAAAACAGAAGCAGTTTTGGCACAGGGACCCCAGTGGAGGTGTCATGGGGTTTGAGGTGTTACAGGTCTGGGAAACTGTGACCTTCAAAAAAAAACTTCTCAAAAAACTTCTGGATTGCAAATTTTGTTTTTCTCCTGCATGTGATCTTTAGCCTAGGAATTCATTTGTATTTAAAAATATAAAAGTATTTATTTTGATGTTATATTAGTGTTGTTGTTGTTGTCAACTGATTTTGCTTGACTTATTTGCATTATTTTAAGATCTACACTAATATTAAATGCCCATAATGCTCACTTGGTGTGTTGATTAAATGAAAGGCAACATAATATCAAATAAAATAATATATTTTTAATTTCCATTTTAATTGTCCATTTTCATGAACTTTCTGAAGAAATAAATATTAATGATAATAATATTTTGGCATATAACAACATACACAGGGCATGTCTTAGATTGTGACATAGTGCTTTTTATATGAGATTACTTGAATATTTTAAATGTTTTTTCATGACTATTTTTATGTTTATCACCAGAATTTTAAACCAACCTACAGTTTTAGATCATCACCAGAAAGTTTTTTTTTTAATGCATGTGGATATTTTTAATGCAATTTTTTTTGGTCGAATACAATCTCAGTTACTAAATCCTGTAACGTTACTTAGAATTGCATCAATCTTTCAAATTAACACGTAAAGTCCAAACACAAAGTTCCTTGCAAAATATTTACCTTTGTCGCCTTCTAGTGGTGGAATGCGCCAATGCGTGTAAAAAAAATGAGTAAATAAAACATTAGAAAATGGCGCTTTTCTGTGCCTTTCGGGCAAAAGGCAGTTTTAATTAAGCACTAGGGCAATGAAATTCAAAATAAAAAAAAGGAAGGAGAAATAACGAAGTCAGTTCAAGGGGTCTTCGTGAGATTTGCCCTTCATGACTGTCGTCTGTATTTGAGGATTATTGTGAAATTAGCCGTATATTTATTAGGATATATAATTAAATCACTTTTGTATGTCGACTGGGGGATGCTGCGGGGTCTAATAAACAAACAGCAGCATTGTAAGCAATAAAGACCCTGCAACCAGGAAATATTGTATGGGATGGGGAAGGGGACTGAGCCCTCTAGACTCTCTCTGGCCCTGACCATGTTTTAAGACCACTACCGGGTCTTTAAATCCACTGCGCTGTACCTCATTATCATCTAAAGTTAGTGACTTTAAAAAGTCCCATGGTAATCACTTTACTTCACCCTTGATTAAACCAATTGTGTTTTCACTGCAGCTTGAGACAATAAGCTTCATCACAAAAGAAAAGTTGTTCAGCCATGATGTCATTGTCTAAGACGTACCGCTAGGAAATCTGTTAAGCGAGTCAGCCGGTCAGTTAAAGCGATACTTGGTCGCAGCAGGTTCCTGGGCTTCACTGTACATCAATCTCCAACACGTGGCCTCTGTTGACAACAGTAGTATTATGTGTAGTGTGATGTGTTTTCGTATGATTTTTAACTGACTGTATTATATGCATAGAAAGATTACTAATAAACTGTGTGTTTTATAAGCTTACTCATATGAGCATTTGTGAGGTTTATTTCCAATAAAGAATGCACTGCAGGAAAGCATCTGCTAAATGTGCTGTATACTAAACATTAGTGTTCCATTGAAAGTATAATGTAGTATTCCACTAGAAAATTTAATATATATATATATATGAAGGTGCATATACAGAAAAAAACAACACTTTGATCCCAAAATATCAATGAAACACATTGTCTATTTCCAGATAACAAGTCCGTACCAGACTGGCGAGCAGCTCTGTCTGCTCCCCTCTCACTGACCCCTGCTGCATCACCATTACTCTGTGTAATCTGGGCTTTACGTGCACGTCCAGATGGGCAGGCAGCCATTCGCTCGAGGAGAAATCCACTTACTGATCCATATAGTCACTGGGTTACACTTGCACTTCCAAAATGAGTCAGTTCACTAGAGCCGTCTGTGCTTGTAGCCAATCCTGCAAGAGCACATCAGTGAAGCTTTTCTCAACCAGTTTAATCTCGATGTCCGCATAATAACATCGCTGTATGTTTTATCAAGCCTGATCACATCGCATCAACCCCTGCTAAAACCTTTCTTAGTCAACTATGGCAGGATTTTAGATTGCACCACAATTATTATGTTTTACATTTTTAGCATTCACCATCAGCATCTTCTGCGTGCCTGTGCAGGTCTGGGTTTGACTGGAGCCCAACAGATATGTTCAAACCAAATCAAAGCTGAAGTCTGGTAGATTTACTATGAAATGGGTCTTAATTAAATGACTGTGCACAGATTATATAATGATCGAGAGGGTAAAATGAAGGCGGTCGAGTGAGTAAGATGTTGTGGCAGATGGTTGGATAGAACCACAGGAAGTGCTGCCCCTCAAAGAGGCTTTTGTTCAAGCTACTGGAAATACCTCAAGGTGACCTGGGTATCTTAATCTCACTCATCAAACGCATCCCACTGTAAACCTATTCATGCTGATCCTTGCAATGCATCTTTCAACTTTACAGAATAACAAATGACTTCCTTGCAAAAATGTAAAGTACCATGAAAACATTTTTTTTTTTACAAAACATAGTTATGTGGTGATGTAGCACTGGTCACCACAACATCATTTAAAATGAAAGAAAGAAAGAGAAAGGAGAGACCCAACTGACTTGGGCGTCAACTCTTTTGACTTGGGTTTGTCTGCAACCACTGAAAAACACCCTAGCAAGCACATAGCAATGCGCACAAGCACACACACACACACACACACAAAACACCTTAGAAAACACCTTATTAAATAAATAGCAATACCCTAAAAATCACATCGCAAAACACTTAACCCACAAGCAAATGCGTAACAACGCCACAGTAACTGCATAGAAACACAAAACATTCAGAATATTTCAAATGCATAGCAAAACCATTGAACCACCCAGAACATCATAAAAGCCACATAACAACATGATATACTGAACTCATTCTGAATGCAAACAATGCCCTAGCAGCCAGCCAAACCACCCTAGCAACCACAGAGCAACACATTAAAAATGACTTAGAATAGCAGTGCTCAAAAAAATCACGGAAAACACCTTAGCAAATGTATAGTAACAACCTAGAGGACATGCAGAACACCCTAGAAACCACTCAGAGCATCTTAGCTAGCACATAGCAACCCACTGAGAAAATCTATGAATCTATGAATCTATATGAACCACCCAAAACATGATATCAACTGCATAGCAGTGCACTACAGCTACTCAGAATGCCCTACCAAAGCCATAGCAATAAATCACATAGAAACATAGTAAACTCAAACCCAAAAATGCAAAGCACTCAAACTCTAGCAAATGCATAGTGGCGCCCTAAACCACCCAGAACACATCGGCAACCACACAGCAACACACTAAAAACACTCACACCCTAGAAAATACGTAGTGACAACCTAGACACCACTAAGAACATCTCAACAACCACATAACACACTAAAAACACTCACACTGGCAAATGTATAGCAACACCCAACAACCACACATCAACTAGCAAATGCATAGCAACACACTAGAAACCACCCAACAACCACTTAACACACTAAAAACACTCAAACTCTAGCAATTGCATAGCAACACCCTAGAAACCATTGAGAGCACCTCACAAACTTCATATCAAGACACTAAAAACACTCAAACTCTTGCAAATGCTTAGCAACACCCTAGAAACCGACCAGAACACTCTACATACCACACAGAAAAATCCATTCAGAATACCACTGTGAATGCACAACAACATCATGCAGCATTTTCAGTTATGTACACATATAATAAGCTATAAAAAGTCTATAGTTTATTGTCTTTAGAAACATTACAATCTTCTAGAATTCTTTGCAAACAAATGCAAAGATTTGCAGTATGTAGGTGTTTAGCACGTGAACTAAACCAAACACTGAGGACATTTAGATGAGTTGTAAGGAGCTTATTGTACACTTGTGTTGTTTGTTTTCTCAGTGACGTGATCACACATGCACAATGATCTCACTCCCACATGTATGTTTGGTTAGTGGTTTTGTAATCATGTGCGGCACAGATGACTTCAGTGCCCCTTTCCTTCCTGTCTCAACTGAAGTTTAGGATTGCAACAGTCCTCAAATGTGACTCATTATCTGAAACTCGGCAGCCACACCTACTACACCCATCCCCAGCCCAGTCCTGCAGGAACATACGGACGCGGGAGAACTTCACGAGCACGACTTTCCCACCTGAAGGAGCTGCCCGTAGAAGGGGGTTTAATGTTTTTATGGGGGAGGGGACCAGCGAGGAGGGACTTTCTATGATCTGGTTGTGAAATTGCAAGGGTCTGGATAAGGAGATAACAGTGCGGTTGAAGATATGGCTGATTTTCATAATGGGGACCAGGAACTGCTGGAGCCTTTGAGACGAGGACCTGAGACGTAACATTCCACTTGTAACTGAAAAGGGTTAATAGACTAATGCCATAGGAGCACTTTTTATGGTTCACAAACCCCTTTTTTATACTATATTTACTAACTATTTATGTACTGGTGCTGTAGAGAAACCAGGTCTTCACAAGACGATCCTGTAGCGTGACATAGACCTTTTTTTAAGCTTAAAAGAATTGTGAAGAACATCGTACAGCCAGTGTGCTTCATGGAACCATTTTTTTTAAGTGTATGATGCCGCCAAGCTGTTTAACACATGTTTTAGGTCATACGGTATGACAAATTTCACAACACCTTTTATTGAAAGGTGTCACCTTGGTTACGTGGGTGTTACACACACATCTCTCTCAAAGGAATTATTATATATGCACTGAGGTGTTTTGAACTGCATCTGTGTGTATGTTGGTAAACACGTTCTGCGCATTGCTATGCCCAAGTTACAGCAAAACATAACATCTGCATGTGATATTCACAATATGAATTTGTTTCAAACTAATCTACTTAATATGTAACTTATTAAATATACTACTACTACTTTATAATTAGCATGGCACTTAATAAATCTACACAGAAGTCAAATTAAATGTGACCTTTTTAAAACATTAACTATAGAAATATCCACAGATTTTTACAATTTACTACATTTCCATCACTTTCTAGTTTATGTATATGCGAATATTATTGCTGTTCTCCATATTTCATGTCAAAGCGATGTGTTCTGATTCTTTTATTCACTATTTAAGTTAGCTTTTTAAATTGGTTGTTTATTTCCACTTATCACTCATATTTAATATATATATATATATATCATATTATTTATCATATTATAATCATATTATTATATATTTAATCACACTTAAAGCAATAACAAAACACCTAAACAAAATATCCAAAAAATTATTAAAGGTTTTTTTTTCACTATTTTGCGCTGTCGATTAGGAAACGGTTACATTTTTTTTTTTTTTTTTTTGGTGAGACAGTGAAATGTTTTCTGAGCGCAGTCGCCATTTTCTCCTGCAAAACCTTCGCAAGCACACGGGGGCTTTAAAAGCCCAGCAGCTCCGAGGTCCGTTTCAAATCCGGCTCCTAAAATAACTCGCGCACATCTGGAAACCATAGAAGAAGAAAAAACTACAAAGCCTTAGATTGCGCAATATTTATGATATAACAGCATGGAAATTAAACATAGGAAATCCAAAGTCAGATTCCCAACATTTTAAATCGACAACAGAACCAACAAAATCTTCGCCAGCTCTAAGTCATTGCAAAAACAAATAATATTCCGACTGATTGGCATGCAAAAGTGTCCACACGGATATCTTGCTATGATTTGAAAATGTGCAGTGAGCCTCCGCAGGCCAATCACCGGGAGCAGGGGGCGGAGAGACGGATTTGATAATCCTACTATGGCGAAAACGTGGCTTATGTATATTAAATTACCAAAAGTGCGTTCACTCTGATTGGCTCACGGGCAGTCGTTGGCAAGGGGACGCTAGTCTGCTGGCCAATCAACGAGTCCTACTATCGCTATGGCATGGCTCATGAATATTAATCAATGTATGTGACTGGGCGCTCGAGGAAGGTTACCAAGGAACGTCATCGATGTCTAATTATTATTCATGAGATGCGGCTTCACCATAGTAGGAATCGAAAATTCGCTGTCAGGTCGGCCTGTGATGAATTGAATAGGGAAGAAGAAGGAGGAGGAGGAGAATCCAATCCGGTTTGAGCAGGTTTTTGTTTCGGACGAGCGTTAACGTCTTCCTATACTGTGCTCAAACCTACTGTGTGAATCTTTAACCGAGCTCAACACACAGAGTCGACTGTTTTTCAGCGTTAAATCAGTGCGCCTTTGCATTTTAAACCGCTTTTATTTTTGCGCGTTGTTCAAACCCACAGCCATGCCTAAAAGGAGCAAAGTAAGTAACGCACTGGTTTCCTAATTTATCGAGGCACCATCTTTAATATAACATGCAGTATTAAAAAAAAAGCAAAAGAGAAATGAAAAAATAGTGCATGTGCAATAGTGCACTTTGCATGCAAATGTACTTATTTTCATCCAATTGCAGCAGTATTCGTGCATTTTTCTGTTTGCATACTCGTGCGTTTTATTAAACCAGTGTTTTGATTTCAGAGCGCGCGGCTGAGATTTTTCCCCCCATCAGAGTTAATTAAACCCAAAAAATAATTGCATGAGCGGATGTGGAATATAAGTTGTGCAAAAAATATGTGTCGTGTTTTTGTTTACAAATAGATGAAGTCTCTGTCGACATGCATCAGACAAAGGGGGTGTAACGATATTAGTTTTCATTTATGTGCAGCTTATACAGTCGCGCGACCTAAAGGCTTTCCTGCGCAGGACATCAAATCAAATTGTTGCATGGGATATTTATGTATTGATCTATCACGTGCAGTTTTTATTTTAAGCGGGGTTTGCAATAATTGCACGTAAACGTCTTTGTAAATGCTCGGGGTTTTTAGTGTCATGGCTGCCCTTACAACCCCGATGATTTAAACTCACTGTCGGTCTGAAAACAGAGTGACAGACGGCGCAATATTTTATCCTGCAGCTCATCGTCGTGCATTAGGGATTTAATTCGTGCATTAGGGCTTTAGTGCACGATTGCGTCTCGATATATTTGATCGTGCAAGTGCCAGATTATGCAATGGCGGTATTCTTGCACATCATAGCGCCACTGTTTGGTGTTTCCTATTATTCTGGTATATTCTGTAGTGTTTTTTTCCCTCTCGGCTGTGCACCTCGGGATGTTGTGTTTGAAAGCGAATGGCGGGAATGTCATGGAGAGGGGTCGGTGGGGCGAGTGCAAATCTCCATTAATCAGCGCTGAATGAGTCGGTGTGCATGAAGGGGGCGGTGCGCGCGAGAGTGTAATAAAACGGACCGAGCTGCACAGCGTTGAAGAACGAAGACGGGACGTAAACATTGATGAATTGCTGGCTGTATGTTTAGGAATCGTTTTTTAAAGAAATAATCCACACACGGTACGAAACGTAGTTCAACCATGTCCGAATCCAGAGCGAATGACTCCTGATGATTCGAATCTTTACTGCAAACCGGGCTACGCTTATTTCCAGACTGAAGTGATCCGATTCTTTTTAATGTGTAGTCCAGTTCTCGAACAAATGATTCTACTGAACCGGATCTTTTTTCTTTTCTTTTTTTTTTAGTAAATCAATAATACACAGCTCTATTATTACAGTTCCCTAAGGAATGTTTTTTATTATACCCTTTTAATAAATCATATGAATCAGTTAAAGCCTTTACTAAATTAGCTGAAAATAAATCAAGAACTGTTTCTGCGGTATGGCGTTTAAAATTACTGACTGGGTTATTCGTGCCAACGTGGCTTTATTCACATTATCGCGTGATTTTTAATAAGTAATGTTTTATTAAAATAAATAAGTGAAGGAGATCTGTTACCACGTGTTTTGTTTGTTTTGGTATTTTAACCAATTACTGGCTAGCCTCTAAAGCTATAGGAGGTGATTAAAAAGTCTGTAAACATGTTATGCAGTTGTACTTAATTGATTTCTGTTTTGTTAAAATCTGAAATTAACACATTTGGAGATTTTTTTCCCCCTCAAAATATGTCAAAAGTAATTAAAGAATCGTTAAAGAGGAATCAGAACCAAAATATATTAAATGTGTATTTTTATGAACTAGACTGTTTTAGCTAATACTAATACCGACATTTTCTACATACAACATTGTAAAGATGCATCTGTTATAAATTACACTGATGGACTTGATAATAATACTTTTCTTTTCCCCCGTAGGCGAACAATGATGCTGAAGTCACTGAGGTAAGCAGATCCTTATTGCACATAAATAATGTTTAATAATACAATATGCATTTATTGCATCAAAATAAGGTGCGTGTTGTAAACTTGTTATTACTTTGCAGCCTAAAAGAAGGTCGGAGAGGTTGGTAAACGTGAGTATTCATGTTCTGCTATTATATACAGTACTCATTCTTTCAACAAATATGTAAATTATTTATATTCTCTGTTTATTAATTTATGTATTGTAACTTTTTCATTTTTAGAAACCTGCACCCCCAAAGGCAGAGCCCAAGCCAAAGGTGATAAAATAAGAAGAATGATAAAAACCTACATTCAATTCTAAATTATAACTTACCAATAATCAATTTGCCACATTGCAGAAGGCGGCTGCCAAACCTAAGAAAACAAAGGAACCCAAGGAGCCCAAGGAGGAGGAGAAGAAAGAGGAGGTGCCCGCAGAAAACGGAGAAACAAAAGCTGACGAAGAGGTAACAAAGTCATATACTGGCAGATCTTACATATAACACCCTAAAACGATTTGTGGTCTGTATATGTAATCTAATGTCCGTGATGATGTTTTATCAGGCATCGGCAACGGAAGACGCCGACAAGAAGGGAGAAGACGGGGAATAACTTTGCTGAGGTCTCATCTTTTACCAGCACTCCCTGTACCTCTTTTCTTGTACAATTCAGGGGAATATTTTTATCTACTATTTTCTAAAGGCAGGTTTTTTAGTAGTTTGATTGTAGAGACACATTTTTTATGGAAGAAAAGAAACATTTTGAAAGTGATCTCATCATATCCAGCATTTTTACATTGGGCAGAAAAAACTACCGTCATCGTAAATGTCATCAGGCGTTTTTTTTTTTGTTGTTTTTATTCCCCCCCCTCTCTCTGCTCTCGCTTTCAAAGCGTGAGGTAGAGGGGAAGGTTGTGGGCATGTCGTTTACACAGACAGCTGGACATCTTACTGAGCTTGTCCGAATGACTAACATTCCATTGGCTCTATGAGGGATTTTTTTTTTTTTTTTTTTTTTTTTTTGGTTTTGTTTTTTGTGTGTGTGTGTGTGTAACCTGTATTGTGTGTTTGGGGAGGGAGGGGTGGGCAAACAATTCATGGTTTATTGTTTATAATGCGAAAGATTACTTGTAGAACGTTTGTAAGCTGTGTTCCATATGTTAACTGCAGTTCTCCATAACCATTTCTGCTAAATAAACATATTCTCTAGTACTGGAGTTCATGTCAGGCCTGTGCTTCGTGTGTATTGATTTTGTCTCTTCTGTGATAGTACCGCAATAAATTTGTTGAAACTGCTGTGAAAAAGATTTTTGGGGTTTTAAGTCAAGTTTGTGTTATGGTACGGATGGCGGACGTGGGGTGAATATCTCTGCAAAGCCAGCGAATCTTTAATATCCAAACTGATTATTCAAATGGAAAATTTGAGACACAAGTCATTACGTGTAAAATCTCTTTAGTTGTAAAGCGTTCTGACCAGCAGTAGCATTATTTTTGTGGGACTTAGATATCGAGTATAAATGTACAGTTTCTTTTGATCATTGTTTATAGATGTATCTCTGTGTTATGGTTCGATAAAACAAGCCAATAAAAAATCAGTTGTGATACCCTGTTCTCCCATTGATTTTGAAGTTATATTCATTACTGTATGTTTAGTTGTGCCTGCAATATTTTAAAAGATTGGTACTGTATGATTATATGCTGTTATATTTCAAAATACCATTCTAGTAAGACTGTTACAGACACTGAAACTAAAACCATAAAGTTCTTGAATACACACATAGAACAGAAAACATACAAATATTAAAAAAATTACATGTTTAATTGATATTTAAATTATATTGGTATTATGGTACGTGTTGAAATATAAAACATGTTAACACTACACAACTTTCATTTCTTTTTTGTGCATAAATTGCATGCGTTTCTTCTTTTTCATGAGTAGATGTTTTAGTGGTTTCAGGTAAAATGTTTATTCAGCTGTGTGTAGCCTATAAACTCCAAAAGTAATGTTATTTTATGTCAAAAAAATTGAGTTAATCATTCCACAAGTAGGCCTGTTTGAAGATCGTTTTGTCAGTTCCTTTCAAGAACATTTCAGGTTGTTTTGATGGGTCTGACAGTTCTTATTATCAAGTAAAAGTAGTAAATGTGTAAAGATATAAATGCAGTGGCAGCAAGTATGACTGGTCTATTTCTTATCATTTAATATGACCTAAATATGGACACGTATAAACCCATTTACATGTTATTACTTGTACAGCCTTGTACTAACGTGAGTATGTTAAATTACCGAATTGGATGTGGGGCAGATGGAATCAAGCTCATAAACAGCACCTGTTGGCACAGGAAGTGACATCACCAGTCATTCTGTTCCCACACGAAAACAGAGAAACTGCCTAATAAGATAAAAGGATAAGCAGTTGCCCACCATATGTGATCTTAACCCCAGACCCCAGCCTAACTTTCTCTGATTGTGATGACTTGGAAAACGTTTGCCACAAATTTTATGTTTAAATCGTAACACATTTCAGTTTAAGGCAAGGGAGCTTTGTTTTTAGCGCCATATTCCTGCCATTTCTAATGATGGTTTGTGAAGTTAATGCTTTTGGCAAGGTTCCCTTATGAAAATTTGTCAAAGAGATTAAAAGCAAGTTTATCCGATCCATACGACTTGCAAAACAAAAAACATGAACAACTGAGGGAACTTGTTTGTTCTTGTTTGAATAATTTAATCGATGTTGTTTGTCCAGTACATGTGATGCATGTGATCATATTCAGATTTGAACCAACATCAAATCCACAGATGACCTTAGAAACCGGTCATTAACTTATTATTACCGGTTATTAAATAACAAAGCTTAATCTTCGTGTGAAACATTTTCGCCAGTGTATTACTGGAGAACAAGGCCAAGGCGACCTTTTGTTTGGTTCTTTAGATGGATTTACTTGCTCTGAGCTTTACGTCACACATCATTTACCCACTCTCCGCGTACTTTCGTTAATGTATGAAAAAAAAAAATCCCGAATTAACCATACCATTGCTAAACACAACATAACACATTTCTGAAATACAGAAATATTTAAAAGGTTCTGGGTAATATTTCCTTAACGCAGAATGTCGCGTTTTCATTGTTGATTAGAGAAAGTGCTGAAGTGAAACCCAACCGCGGTTTTCGCACGAGAGATGGAATCCCGAGCAGCTGATCTTCGCAGATTTACAAGCTGGGAAACTTTAGTTAGGCTAATTACTTATGTGTGCGCAATGCTTTGAAAGAGCCGGCCCGGTTGTTTCTCAGGAGCTTATGCTGTAATGTTAAATAGTGTTGCGTGTGATGGTGTTCAGTGATGCTCGGCTCGCGGCTCTTGCTGCAGCGCTCGCACGCGCTCTACGGACGCAGCGTCAACACATGGTCTGCTGTCGGAGCGGCGTTCAATGTTCAGCACCAACGATCTGAACATTTACAGAAAAATGTGGTGAGACTTTTATATCATATTGTTCAAGTGCTTTTGCTATAGTTTATAATAGATACATGTTTAACAGTAAAGTAATTTACGTCTATTTTTATTCGTTGTTGTTTTTAAAAAGCAATAATTTTATAAAGTGTTTTCATTTAAGTTTATAATTTTGTATATTTATTATTGTTTGTTGTATATGTTAATAATACATAATTTTGTACTGGCATGACAAATGCATGGTGGTGATTGCGACTTTTTAACTTACAATTCTGAATTCTTACCTTTTTATTTTACAGTTTACAGTACATTTTACAGTTAATATTTTAACATTTTTACTTTTTTTTTTTTTTTTTTTTTTTTTTTTTTTACGAAAACTGAGAATTGCTGAATATCAACTTTGTGAATTGTGAGATAAACTTGAAAATACAACTGGAAAATATATACTCGCAAGTCAGAATTCTGACATCGAAAAGTGACTTCCTTCACATTTTTTTTTTCACAAACTCTGAATTGTGAGGAAAAAAAAATCAGAGTACGGAGTTTGTATCTTGCACTATCTGACTTTTTCCTCAGCATTTGGGTTTATACCTGAAATATAAGATCAGCTTTTTAGATATAAACCCTGACTTCTGAGTTAATTCAATTAATTAAACAGTGACCTTTTTATTTTGTAAACTTTGGCGGAATCAAAAAAAGATGTAAAAACTAAGAATGATGTAAACTCAGAGTGATTAAAAATTTAATCTGAATTGCGAGATGCAAACTCAGAATTACAAAAAATGAATTCAATTTTGCAAGTTTATTTCTTACAGATTCAACATTTTTTCTCAGAATTGCAAGTGCATATCTCTAAATTGTGAAATATGAGCTCAGAGTTGTGAGATTATAAAAATAGTCTTTTTATTCCTCGGCGGAAACAGACTTCCATACAAATGACTACAGTTGCATTGATCTTGTCCTTTTGTGTAAAAAGAGTCTTTCCTCTCTGTTCTCAGGGTCTGTTTGGAGTATCAGAGCTCAGCAGTCCTGCCGGCTTCCAGATGGCTCAGCATCAGGCTCTCAGGGAAGCAGAGTTTCTGGTCCGCAAGGCTCGCACACATCCTCCTGGCGCCGTCACCGTGGAAACATTTGATCAGCTGTCCGACAGCTTATGCAGAGTCGCGGACCTGGTAATTGTGTTGGCGTAGCATAAACCGCGATTCTTTTTAAGGGTCCGTTAAATCTCACAAGTGTTTACTTACAGGCAGATTTCATCAAAGTGGCTCACCCGGATGCTGCGTTCCGGGAGGCGGCGGAAAGGACCTGCGTTGAAATCGGAACTGTTGTGGAAAAGTGCGTATCTGTCATCTGGTTATTCTGGCGGTACTAAAAAAATATTTGTGATTTATTTTTATTTGTTCGTGTTTATTACAGGCTCAATACAAATGTCGATTTGTGTCAGAGCCTGAAGAATTTACTGGAAAACGAGGCAGTTTTGGCCACTCTGGACTCAGACACAAGGTGGGTGGACTTTGAAATGGGATGACTGCATTCAGAACTGTTTGTTTAAACTGAGTTTAAAAATTTTGAATTGGTAGGAATTATCAGTAACACTTATTCACTATTAGCTGTGACTTTTTCTTCAATAAATATCTAATTTGCTGCCTAATAATTAGTAAGGTCAATTTAGGTATTGGGTAAGATTAGGAATGTAGAATAAGGCAATAATATGTGCTGAAATACTATTAATAAATGGCTAATATTCTAGTAATACCCATGATAATAAGCAACTAGGAAGTCTAAAATAAAGTGTGACTGAATTGTCAGTGTTTTTTGAAAGAATTGTCTTATGTTCTCAAAGGCTGCATTTATTGGATCAAAAGTACCTTAATAATGTCAAATTTTATTACAATTTAATATATTTCATCACTTAATTTGTACCTGTAATGATAGAGATCTTGCTGATTTGCTGCTTAAGAAACACTTTTTGTTATCGATGTTGAAAACAGTTGTGTAGCTACAAACATTAATATACAACGGTGATAATTATTTTGATTATTTGATGAATAGAAAGCTCAAAGGAATGGCATTTATTTCAGATAAAAAGCTTTGAAACTGTGTGAATGCCTTTACTGTCACTTTTGATTAATCAGCATCCTTTCTGAATAAACATATCTCTTTCACGTGGTTCCGTTTCTGATATAGGAGAGTGGCAGAGCTCTTCATGTTCGATTTTGAGATCAGCGGAATACATCTGGATGAATCCAAGGTGAGAAGAATACAAAATACAAAGCACTTTTTAAGCGTGCTGATTTCATATATATATATATATATTTCTTTATGAATCCTCTCAGAGGAGCAAAGCGGTTTCTCTGAATGTGAAGCTGCTGGATCTTTACCACGAGTTTCTGAGTGGCTCTCACCTTCCAAATGCCATAGATAAGCAAGTTCTTCCCGAACACATCCGCAACTGCTTTTCCATCGATGGGAACCGCATTCAGATCGCCGGGTTGCATGCTGACTCTCCGAACGAGCTGGTGCGTGATTCTGTTTATGTAGTTACCGTCTCCCTGTGTGTTGCTCGAGCTTAAAGGTGCACATACGTCCATTTAGACACGCTATTGGCTGCTTATGCAAGCTAGCTGGCGAGGTTCGCTTTCATCCGCATATTCCATAAGCGTCTTTTTTTTTCCTTCCCTCTGGTAGGTGCGGGAAGCTGCGTATAAAATCTTTCTGTACCCCAACTCTAGTCTCTTGCTTTGTCTGGATGAGCTTTTGGCTTGTAGACACGAGCTGGCAGCGTTAGTGGGCTATGAGTCGTTTGCACACAGGGCTTTGAAAGGAACGATGGCTAAAACCCCAGGTAAAAACAATCAGAGCATCAGTCGCTGCGAATGGAGTTGAAACGAACGCACTCGCGAACTAATTTGTTTGCTTTACAGAAACGGTGATGAAGTTTTTGAAGCTGCTTACCGAAAAGCTATCTGATAGGTAGGTCTCGCGCTAACCGATGTTTTTGAATGGGAGTTTTTGACGTGTTGTGAAGCTCACTCTGTTTGTTTGTCATGATGCAGAACATTAAGAGACTTCAAGATGATGAAGGAAATGAAGAAGAAAACGCACTCGACAAATCCTGTAAATGTTTGTTTTGTGAAGTCTGCTTTTTTTTCAGTTCGCGTCACAAATGCACAGATATCATAAACATTGTTTTTCGCACGTCAGGAAGTGATGGCGTGGGATCATGCGTACCTCAGCGGTGCCATACGAACGGAAAAGTAAGGTTTTCGTGTATATATCCCTCTGAATGTGCCGTCCACTTCCTGTTTATCCTCATCCACATTAATGTACTTGTAGGTTTAACATTGATCCCAGCGTCTACAGCCCATACTTCTCTCTGGGTGCCTGCATGGAGGGACTCAACCGTCTCTTCATACAGCTTCTGGGCGTTTCTTTTCAAGCGGAGCAGCCGAAGATGGGCGAACTGTGGAGCGAAGATGTCCGAAAGCTTGTGAGATTCTCTCCTCCATCTTTGTTTGCTTAGTTTTCAAGACCAACTGTCTGTTGATCACTCACAGATGTATTAATGCAGATGGGCAGCTGTGTTTACTGTTTCTTGTGCTGCCAACAGGCTGTGGTCCATGAAACAGAGGGGCTGCTGGGATACATCTACTGTGATTTCTTCCGCAGACCTGATAAACCTCACCAGGTATAGCTGTCCGTTCTTGATTGGTTCTGTACAATGCTAATATGTATTTAAATTGTGAAATTAAATGAACACATATAAGATAGAGGTTTGGGAACAGAAATTAATAGCTGTGTTCAGTAAAGATGCATGAAATGTATCAACAGTGACAGCAAACTGTTTTCAACAGTGATAAAATAAGAAAATATTTTGGGGTGGAAAATTAGCATATTTGAAGGATCCTGTGACACTCAGGTAATTACTTCTGAAAATTCGGCTTTGCATCACATGAATAAATTACATTGTAAAATATAGTACAACAGGAAACAGTTATTTTCACAATATTACTGTTTTATGTATATATTTATAAGAATGGAAGCAAATTGGGATATTTTATCTTAATTCTCACACGTTGTTCTAGCGATTCTGAGGAAAAAAACTATGAATTGTGAGACTTGCAGATATGAGTTTATATCTTACTATTGTGACTTTTTATTGGAATTGTTTTTGGAAAAATTGTATTGAAAAGTTATGAAGTATGAATTGTGAAAGTGAAAAAGTCGCTTAAAAAAAAAAAATCTAGGGAGTCCATATTTAAGAAACTTCTCTTTTAAACTTTGATGGATCATGTGTGTACATATATAGTTTGAAATGTTTATATATTTTGGGCAAATAAAAAAAAAAATGCTTTATTAATATCTTTTTTTATACATGGCAGGACTGTCACTTCACCATCCGCGGTGGGCGGCTGAGGGAAGATGGTGTTTACCAGCTTCCTGTTGTGGTGCTGATGCTGAGTTTACCTCCACCCAGCAGCAAAACCCCATCTCTGCTTACCCCCTCTATGGTGGAGAACCTCTTCCATGAGATGGGACATGCCATGCACTCCATGTTAGGCAGGACACAATATCAGCATGTCACAGGTCAGAACCCAATACTGATGGTTACTTGGTGTTTAAATTGAAATTACATGACCGATAACTGATCTGAATTTGATGCATCTATACAGGAACCAGGTGCTCCACAGACTTTGCTGAAGTCCCGTCTATTCTGATGGAGTATTTCGCCTCAGATTATCGAGTTGTGAGCCAGTTTGCAAAACATTATCAGACTGGAGAGGTGGGTTTGTACACATGCCTGCTTTAGAGATCACCGTCTGTGTATCTGAAACACCATTAAAAGGTGTCTTTTGTCCTCTATAGCCTCTTCCAGAGAGCCTAGTGTCCCGTTTATGTGAATCTAAGAGGGTTTGTAGTGCTGCTGACACTCAACTACAGGTACTAAAACACATATCTCTCATATTTCTCAGTAAAGAATTCACAGTAAAAAGATTGAGCCATGACCTGTTAAATAACATAACTATGTAACAAATAGGATACAGTAGACTTTGTATATATTAAGTTTACTTTAGATTTTTTGTGCATCTCTTCTCTTTACAGATATTCTATGCAGCTTTGGACCAGGTTTATCATGGAATACCACAAAACAGATCAACTACTGACATCCTCAGAGAAATACAGGCAAAATTTTACGGGTTACCATATGTTAATGACACGGTGAGTGGCAACATTGTAAACGCATCTAAGATTGTGCACTAAATATATATATACTTTTTCCTATGTTAATTTTACTTTTAATCTTATATACTCTCTGATGATGTAGGCTTGGCAGCTGAGATTTAGTCACCTGGTCGGCTATGGTGCTAAATATTACTCCTACCTCATGTCCAGGGCAGTTGCCTCGATGGTGTGGAGGCAGTGCTTTCTACAGGACCCCTTCAGCAGGTCAGTGAGGAGTTTAACTCAACTCTTGGCTATGTAGGACAGCTTTTAATGCATTTGCCGTTTTATCATGGAAAGTGCACAGATAATGGTACACAATGACTGGAAATTCTTTTTTTTTTTTATGCACTTTTTTTTGTATGTCTCAAAAAAAAAAACCCTGATAAAACCCATGTCATTTGCAGGGAGATGGGAGAGCGTTACTGCAGAGAGATGCTCGCTCATGGAGGCAGTAAAGAGCCTATGCTGATGGTCCAAGGTAAAAAAAATAAAAAATAAAATAAAATGCAGTACATTAACATTTACTGCAAGACCTCATTAACTGTTAAGTGTCAATTTTCTGAGTTTCTTATTTTTGATCCACAGGAATGCTGCAGAAAACCCCTACCATTGAAGACTTTGTTGATGCACTAGTGTTAGATCTTGATACAAATGTCAAATCCCATGCTTAGGTGAAACGAAAGATTATTATTCATTAAATCTCATACAGAGTGTAACCTCACTCTTTCCTTGAATTGCCGAATTTTAGCCTAATTAAAATGTGAAGACAACATGAAAATATTACTTGTCTTTTCTGTTGTTTCACATTTAGTACGTTGTCATAAGTTTCAGCACACTGAACTTCAATTACAGTAAGTGCTGATTTGAAGAGGTTTATCGAGGTGATATTTTTGCAATGATAATCTTGCTTAAACATCCTATCCCTTGTATTTCCACTTGTTTAAAAAAAAAAAAATAGCATGCAGAAAAGCTTTGGCATACATGCATCACTGTACAGTTTAAAAATGGCGTGCTTGTTTAAAATGACCATTTTAAATGAAACCATTTTTTCTTTGAAAAGCTCACAAAAAAGCAGTATGCTAAAGATTATGAACCGGTATATTTATTAATGAGTTGGGTTCTAAAGGTGTCAACCAACAGTCAAAACACAATATACATTCTCAATTGTGTGATGATGCGACAACATGGACACATTCACTTTGAAGAAAAGCAAAAACGCAAGTTTCATTTTGTGGTTGTTTATTTACCTATACAAAAGACCATAACTCAAGCCAAGGTGGGATCTAAAAGAAAGAGAGTAAACATTCAATACTGCAGAACCGAAGACAAAACAAGATTAGAAAAATTTGCTATTATGAGTTGATAATCACCATGTTATGCCTCCTTCTCTGGCGCTGCCTCATCTGAGCCCTTGGTGTTTCTGGTGTAGATCACCTGAGCTCTGTGTTTGGACACCAGCTTGATCAGACCTGACAACGAAAAACGTAAAATGTCACTCCATCACAGTCTCTAAATAAAATTCGAGGCCTTTCTGAATGTGTTAACCTAAACTGAAAGTTTACTGGAAGCTCTGTCATGCGAGATTTACACGAACACTTCAAAAAAAAAAATCGATCATAACTGTCAGAGCATCATATGATCACCTTTGCCAAGCAGCTCCAGCAGGGCAGCCCTGGCCAGCGAGCCCCTGATCTTCAGCCTCTCAGAGACCACAGCGGGTGTGATGAGCTTGTAGTTGGGAACTTCTTTGTACAGTTTGTCATATGTGGCCTTGTCAAAGAGGACCAGGTTGTTCAGCTTGTCCCTCACCTTTCCTTTGGACCACTTCTACTCAAGACCAAATACACGGAAAATTAAAACGCATGCATTTACAGCATTAAAACGACAGCTGGTGTTTGACAGGTATCTTAAATTATGTAAAACACGTATAAAGAGTTCCATGTACCTTCTTCTTTGCTTTGCCTCCGGATTTGTTAACGGGATCCTTGTCCTTTTTGGACTTGCCCGCATCTTTCTTCTGCTTAGTATCCTTGGGCGGCTAGACAGTTACAGGAAACTCATTTCAATCATATGCACAAATAAAAGCGTATTTTTAACAACTACGTGGCAAGAGTTTTAATCAAATGTGTGGTAATACGGTGCGCGTGCGTTCAGGCCTCGCGCACGATGCGACAACGCTTCATACAAAATAATCATACACAAACGCGGAAATGGCCCGCTAAAAATACATTATGTTATTCATCGTGCTTATAAACGTAAGGCAGGGTTGTTACATTACGGCTATTTTACGTAAAAGGTGGGTAAAAAGTGATATTTTCAAACATTACGGAACGGCTCGAGCACTCACCATGCTGAGGCGTTGCGAGCTGCGGAAGAGAAAGGAAGTAGCACACGCGCACGTCCGCTTTGTCCGCGTGCACTTCGACGTGCGCGGCGCGGGCTCTCTTTGAGCTCAGTAATTCAGGGTCGCCACCTTCAGGACTGGCGCAAGTGCGTCTCTCATGTAAAAACGCGAGGAACGTTTAGATAACTACTTTCCTCTAAATATAAAAATTGTGATTATTTACATGTTTTAAACATGTAGACCTGCCAAATATGTTGAGGTGTGGCTCAGTAACCTGTGCATGTGCTCTCTTTTTGTTTGTTTGGCAATTGTCTACAGATGAACCTCATCAAGGAAGTGTGCTACAGACGTTAAAAGAGCAGTGTGAACTTTATGATGTGATGTGATGTTAAGTTTTACTTTTACCTGGTTAGGTTATTTAGAATGCCCCCTGTTAGTTAGATGCTGTTTTGTTTGTTATTTTGGCCTGGCTCTCCCCTGCTTTTTGGGGCAGAAGACTGGAGTGATCTTTACACATTTTTTCCTTAAGTTTTAAGTTACTTTGTTACTCCCACTCCCACCTCTAGAATTGGGGAATGGGAACGTAACAAGTGGGGGCTCGTCCACTTGTCTGTTCGTCCGCTCATCTCTTAATTGGCTGGTGGTAAGTACTCTTTTCTCTCAATTGTTTGACTGTAGGTGGAGATGAAAGTATTGTAGACGTAGGCATTTCTTCCATATTGATTTTAAAAAAGATGTTACAAAGCAAGTGCTTAAGGAAGACCTGTTTAGGAAATTGATAGATGCAGGTATTCTGCCTGAAGAATCAGAGGGTGGCATTGAGGGTCAGTCTGAAGTTGCAGCTGATGTAAATCTTAGCTCCGTTACATCTCATGATCCTAGGATTGCCTTAAAATTAAAAGCAATGGATCTTTTGATTAAAAAAACAGGAATGTGAGGCAGAGATAAGACTTTGTGTAGTAGAGACACAAGCTGACAGATATCCAAATACGTAAACTGGATCTTGAATCAAAGCGTTTAGCTCAAAAGCCAGTTCCCTCACCACATACTAGGCCCCCATCAGTATCATCACCCTTAATTTCTGCTGGTAGTACTCGTACGCAGGATTTCTCGCTTGCCTTCTAGACTGTTTTGATGTTAGCAAATATATAAGACACCTCTGTTCAGAGAGACAGAGGTTGATTCTTATTTTGTTGCATTTGAAAGCATAGCGGGTAAGCTAAGGCCAAAAGATATGTGGGCTCCGTTACTCCAATGTAGTCTTACAGGGAAGGCACAGGAAGTTTGCTCTGCTCTCTCTATAGAAAGCTCTCTAGACTATGACATTGTTAAATCTGCAGTCTTGCGAGCATATGAACTTGTCCCAGAGGCCTATAGACAAAAATTCTGCACTCACTCGAAAACAGTCAACCAAACGTATGTTGAATTTGTGAGAGAGAAAAGAGTCCTTTTTGAAAAATGGTGCCTTTCTAGCAAGTTTACTTCCTTGGAGGACTTGCAGGAACTGATCTTGTTAGAGGACTTGTAATGACCTACAGAGATTGTTGTTCACCTAAACGAACAAAAAGTGATGTAATTCGCTAGTGCTTCAGTTTTGGCAGATGAGTTTAACGCAGAGAAATGTCTTCTCCCTCTGCCAAACCTCTATTGATAAATGTGGAAAGCATGGTAACTTCGCATACCGTGCACTCGTCTAAAAGTGAGACTCCCATCTAAATTTAGTTGCAAGTCTGTGAACAGTAGGGAAAAGCGAGTTTGTTTACTGTCTTTATCCAAATCATCTGATTGGAGACTGTAAGGCTTGGAAACAGAAAAGACTAGCTTCTAAGCTCAAAAATGTAGCGCTAGTAGACTCGGTGTACAAACCCTCTGAGTGATGAGTTACCAGCCTTTTATGTTTGAAGGTGCTGCTTCTCTATCTTCTGATTCCATTTTTTAAATTGGTAAGGATCACACGTGACACTGGGTCAGCCCAGTCCTTTTTATTGGCAAATGTTTTGCCCTTTTCATCCAACTCGTTTACAGGTAACAACGTTTTAATTTGTGGGATTAATATGCACTGTGTGAATATACCACTTCACATTGTGTATCTGAAATCTGACATTGTGAGCAGCCCGGTTAACTTAACTGTGCGCCCAGAGTTACCTATTGGGGGGTTGATCTGACCTAGCAGGTGGCACAGTCTTTCCTAGGCCAATTGTATCGTGCAAACCTAGAACTAAATGTAGACCTGATTTGGCAGAGAATTACCCATCTACATTTCCTGCTTGTGCAGTCACCCGTGCCCAGTCAAAGAAATTTGAGGAGGTGGTGGATCTCTCAAACTCCTTTTTGGCTAATAATTCTGACTCTGTGGAGTGCGTCCTGTCTGTAACTCCTGACCCTGCTGAGAGTGCAGATCCAACTGAGCTTTCCCAACTACCTTCCTCTGGTTTCACTGTGGAGGTAGTAGCAAACTACTCTTTAGAGGATGATGGTTTGGTGAACAAAAATAAGGTAAATTGGTTATTTTTTTTAATCTGGCCATAATTTGTATTGAAATATTTGTGTGCAGTGATTTTTGCTTTGTGCTGAGTTATGGTGACTGGAGTGATGCTGCTGAAAATTCAGTTTTGTCACCACAGGATTAAATTATATTTTAAAGACGACTTATTTTAAGTTGTAATAACACTATTCACAAAATGTCAGAACATTACAATATTATCATAACTTATCAGTTATCATTCTCAATGGTAAAAAAGTGACCCGGTATAACTGAATTCACATTTACTTTTAATTTAATGCAAATTAAATGTATAAAAACAAGGTATCTCACAGCACATGTAAAACTATACTAAAAAGATGAAATAGGCCAAATAAATGAAGCTCACAAAAATAAATAAAATAATAATGAAGATAGTAAAAAATATCAAGACCAATGTTTAAAATTATATAAAATGACACGTATGCAACAACTTGGTTACAATAAATTTTTATACTACATTTTGACACCTTTTGTACATCATAAAGGATACTGTTATTTTCATTAAGTATGAACTAGGTACAAATTTGCTGTAACACTGAAGGCAAAAGTACAGGTATTTAAAGTGCAAAAAAACAATATGTGTCTATGTAAGTCTGTAGACTGGAAAAAGATGATCCTCAATTCAGCACGTAACTTAAGCTCTAGTTGTTACTCAAAAAAAAAATTAACAAGCTGAAAAAGCTTGTGATAAGTTAAACCGTATTCATGTTAGTATTTACTAAGTAAACATACTAGTGTGTAAACATTTCTGTTCTTATAGTAATACAAATTCTGTTCTTAAAGATGTACAGTGGAGACGCTTAATCTCTGAAGTGTGTGAATGTTGTGATTATTGCAGATGAATAAGCTTAACAGACAACTCTAAAAATGTATATATAAAAAAAGGTATAACAGTAACACTGACATTACAGAAGTTAAAGACTGTCCAAAGAAAAAAAAAATCTTATGATTTACTCGCCCTTCCAAAACAAAAAATACAATGAAAACCAAAACTGTTTGATTATGACAAATTAATTTGTGTTTCACATGTTTCGAATGACATGAGGGTTGAGTAAATAATGACAGAAGGATTCATTTTGGGTGGGCTATCTGTGCTGTCACATTGGCTGGGCTGTCTGTTGTGATCACATTTAACTGGAGGTTTAATCCATCTTTTTAGCCACGTGGCCCATTTTTGTGCGCATGTTACGCACAAAGAAGAAACAAACTGTTGTTACAGCGCAGGTGATCTCTGCTACCCAGAATGCAGTGTCCCAGCTGTACCGCTTGGCAATGGTGCTGAACGGCAGGCCAGCAATAAATGCACCAACTGGAAAAAGAAAAGCAACAATGGGAATTTATGTTTACATAGAGCATTTTATCTCAATGCATTTTGTCATGAAACAGTTCCTGCAGATGTACCATTTGCCATCAGAGCTACAATGGCATGTGATGTCCCACAGAAATTGGAAGGGGCGCTTTCACTCGCAATCACCCCAAACAAGGCAATTGGTCCGTATGAGGAAAATCCAAATGCAGCACCAAGAATCAAAATCCAAAGCTGTAGAACACAAAATGTATTAGACACCATTACGGCAAACAAATGAAAAAAAAAAAAAGACAGTGAAGATGGCTAGTTAGGTTAAAATATCATTGTGTTAAATTTTTGGATATACCTCTTTCTCTGAGACGCCAGTGAGGACAGAAACTGGATGGAGTGCCAAAAGCCATAGAGGTGCTTCCTGAGAAACCACACATGATGATTCAACCAACACAATTAAGCAAAAATTGATGCAGGTATAAAAACAAAAAAATCACCTCTGGGGTTTCTACTGTGATGGTAACCCGGAAGAGATACATGGACACAGCCATGCCTGCCATCATCATCAGGAGTAGCCCATGGCGAGGATTACCATATGTACCCAGCCCTTGCTGTAAAACAGGAAGTCACTGTTTTAAAAGATGGCATGATCTCAATCATAAATTGCAAATGTATCCTATAATGTATATGTACCAATGCATCAATTAAGGGTGATTAGTTTGCCTATATGCAAGTATGAAGATTTGCTGAAGATAGAACCTGCTCACCGTCAGGCTATCCAAGATGTAGATGAGTTTGTTACAAAATGTAGCTTTTAACTGCACAAGACTGGACTGGAGGCGTATTACTGTGATGTTTTTAATCCGCTGTTTAGACACTTATTCTGACGGCACCCATTGACTGCTGAGGATCCATTGGTGAGCAAGTGATGTTATGCTAAACTTCTCCAAATATGTTCCCATGAAGAAACAAACTCATCTTCATCTCTGGCCTGAGAGTGAGTACATTTTCACTTTTAAGCGAACTATTTCTTCAATTTGTTTTACTGTAAACTGAACCCACCCTAGCCACAGCCCTGTCAGACAGATAGCCAGCTCCAATGCTTCCAAAAAACCCACCGACTTCCAGGGCACTCATGTACGAACTGCCTGTAGAAAACAAACAAGTTAACAACCTCACACAGGCCATAAACAACGCAGGAAACCAACAGAGAGTATCAGACTCACCCATCATCGCAGACTGGCCTTTTTCCTGCATGAGGAACAGCTGACCCCAGTCAGTGCAGGCGATCTTTACTCCAAACACAACCAGGTAGCTGGCAGACAGCACCCAAAGATAAGGAGACAGCAGGAACTCTTTTAGACTGCTTTCATCATTAGGGCCTGCAAATAGAGTGAAGCCAGTAAAAACATAAATAATTTAAATTGCATAATTGGAGAAATCTTACCAAGGTTGCACACGGTAAAAGCAGTAATATTTTTAAAGGATATGGCAATTTAAAACAACAGCTTTGCATTCCAATATATTTTAAAATGTAATGTATTACTGTGAAGTCTCTCTCCAGCCACAGACTAGAAAACAACTAGATGAAAAAAGACTGTCCAAATACTAGATGATACTCCGCTTTCTTACCTCCCTTTTTCCCTTTGCCCTTTTTAGAGCCAGGCTCAATATTGGGTAACCCCACATCGCTGGGTTCGTTCTTCACCGTCAGAAGGCAAGCGACAGCAACAGTCATGCAGATCACCCCAGACACGGACATGATGATTCTCCAATTATAGTACTGAACCAACACCGTAGTGATGATGGGTCCCAGACTACCTGCCAGGTTCATACTGCAGCACAGGATGGCCCACCACGTCCCAAACTGAGATGGTTCAAACCACTGAAACAAGGCCAGTACAAGGACATTTTAATAAAACGTTTCATGGAAAACCAAGAGCACAACGTCAATATAGGATCAAATGTAAAAAGGGTTATTTAGAAATGATCATTTACTGTTGTTTACTAGATTTCTAGAAAATGTTTTTAGTTTGTTTTATAAAATCCAGATTTCATGAACAAATTAGCTTGGTCAAAATTGCTTAATGTCGTAGAAAGCAAATAAAATCACCTTTTGGGAAGTTTGTGAAGGGAAAATAAAATGACATTTTAAAAAATTCTAAAATGCAAGGTTTTTCTTAGGGGTTTCTTCTAGGGTTTGGTGTAATCTACAATAATAATTACTAGTGTGGTCAAACAATTATGTATATTATAAATACAAACATGCAGCATATATTAAAAAAAATTTACATGTGTATATAGTTACATAAGCTTAATGTACAATTGTATTTTGCTTAAATGCATGCGTTTATATATAATATACACAGTACACACACATATATTGTGTAAATAAAACTTTATTTTGAATGAGATTAATGTGATTAATCTTTGACAGCGCTACTAATTACATTTTATTTTTCATTTAAAAAAAAGACAAAATATATTTTGTCCACAAATATATTTAAATCATACTTAATCTGAAATGCTAGTAAATGACATTTAGATCTTTAAAGCAACTTAAGAGCATTGCCTGTTAATGACAATTACGTATTTATATCAGCCACTGAAATTTATGTAATACTAAATGACATTTTTACTGCAGACCAACAAGTGCTTCCAGGTACCGGCACAGATAACTACTGCTGGCTGCTTTAATTAGATTTAAGTGTATCGTAATGCTCCCAGCTTGACTCCACAAGTATGTGGCCGGCATCAGCTGCTGCGTCTAGAACACAAGCTGCAATCCATCAGCGCGAGCCGTGAGGTCAGCAGTTAGTCTGCCTGTCACATTGCCAACCCTGGAAGACAGGTGCATATTTATACATTTAAAGGTAAAGGGTAAGCCTTACCTTCCGAAGCACCTTTCCACACGGTGGCCAGCCGAAACCCTGACCAAACCCGTTCACAAACCAAAACACGGTAAACAGCATGACGGTGGATGACCAGGAGAAGGCGATGTTTATTGCGCCTACAATGAAGAGCCCGATGGAGAAGAGCCAGCGTGCGCTGATCTGGTCCGAGAGCACTCCACTGATAAACTTACTGATGGCGTAGGCCAGAGTCTGGCTGCTGGTGATCAGCCCTGAATCACAAGAAACGGGAAAAAAACCGAGGCTGAAATCCCCTGGATGCTTTAAAGATTATTGAGAATCATACAGCAACCAAATAAATGCTGCATTGCATTTTACAAGATTTATAAAAAAGATTCGATAAAGATATACAGTTAAACCGTTATATTGTGAACTCTTTTTCTGTGTAATTTATTCCCGTGGTGCAAAGCTGTCACATGATCCTTTAGAAATGATTCTAATATGCTGTTTTGGTGGTCAAAAACATTTCTTTTTAATATCAATGTAAAAAAACTGCTTTTATATTTTTGTGGAAACTACGAAACATTTTTCAAGATTCTATGGTGAACAGGAAGTCCAAATGTTTTTTTAATTTTAACTTACTGTTCCCAAACGCTTGTTATACCTGCAGCACACGGCACTCACCAAGCTCTTCTTTATCCAGATCGATCTCCTCCATCACTGATGGCATCAGAAAGGAGAAAGTCTTCCGATTGAAGTAATATAGCATGTATCCCACAAACATTGAGATGAATATAACTGTGCGGTAATATCCATAACTTGCTGCTCCCATGATTGCAATAATATAATTATTTATAAATAAGCAAAAATGTGAGTTAAAAGGAGATTAAAAAGGAAAAAAAGCTAGACTATCAAGGCAAAAAAAAGCGTGCTGGATGAAAATCTTTCAGTTCTGATAGCCAGTTTCCTCCTGGTAAAACTTAAAAAAACTGATCCAAAGCTCTAATTCATTTTACTGGACTTCTAAGGAGGGTATTTTCAGCTTCTCTCCAGGTTGCTTAGACTTGAATGGGGGACAGACAGTGCCTCTTCAACCTGTATTCACTGATGATCCGCCTGGAAAACATCTCAGAGTCAGTTCACCTTAGTCTCTGTGCTTAGTATCTTGCTGTGAAATTGGCCTGCATCCAAACACATGTGAGAAAAATCAAAGCATGAACGCTATTGCGACTTTCAAAAAAAAAAAAAAAAAAAAAAAAAAACCTCAAAACAAAATCACCCCAGACTGGAGTTTCATGAAAAGGTTATCCACACTGTCCACAGACCTTGTGAAGTTGAAATGCTGAAGCAGCGATACAAATTTGAAACATGATGCAGGTGTCAAGGGAACATCTCTTGCAGGAATGCCAAGACACCAGATAAAAATAACACATGCTACACATGCATGCTTCACCTAACCCCGTGCACGCATGCGCTCTTTTTGTAAGAGCTGATTAAACCGATGACTGTTGTTAAATAATAATAATAATAATAATAATAATGAAGCTGGTGTAAATGAACTGGATGTGTTTGACCTGCCCAGCGCCTTGTGCTTGCGTTTAGAACGCCCTTGACATCGCGAGCGCACGCGGACACCCGCACGAGATCATAAAAACGCAAAACCGCGCGCTGACGTCACCGCATCAAAACAACGAATGTAGTAACAACACTGATTCAGACCTCTATAAACAAGCGACCTCAGTGCCAGCGTGCAGACTAGACGTATTGAGTTATTCTAAAACACACAGCGGTTATTCCCTGCACGTATATATGGTTTAGGCAGTTTAATGTTACTTTACTGTTTCGTGAATAAGGATAAGTGAATAAAATATACCTCCAACGGTCCGGGGTTTCGCGTTCAGGACACACGGTATTGCAGGAGCTCCTTCTCTAATCTCTTTTCTGATTGGCTACCAACCTGTCATTTATGGCGATGTGGGCGGGCCTTTTGGCTTTTCGCTGTCCTCAGTGACATATCTGCATTTACTCCAGCTGTAATATTGTGAATTATATTGCATTTGTGGAGTAGATTTAAATTTACCCGAAGTTACAGCGTTTCAAGAGAAGCATCAGAGAAGTACCAGCCGTATAGGGGTTTAATTATCTGACTTTTTTTGCGTTTGGGATAAGTAGGAGTTGGAACATTTGTGTTAATTTTCCGAATATTTTAGGAACAAGACATATATGTCCAGTGGTGCTAGGCGATAGAGCAAAGATGTGGCCCATCATTGCAATTCAACCACTAGATGGCGCACTTCGAATGCATTATGCCGTGTTTTGTCTTCATATTATAATGCATATATGGGCAGTTAATATGTTACGCTGATATATTTATTATTCTCTTTCAAACAATGGAAAAACTGATTAAAATCTTCAGAGACCATCCAGTTCAGAATAGATTAAATAATTAAAATCGTATATCGTAATATTGCACTATTTCCCATTTCTGTTCCATTTCTATTATTGAGTCAAATGATTGTCTTATGTTGCACAACTGCTTCACAGTGTACATTTCTGCTGAAAAGCGTATACTAAATAATTTAGTCATCTTAAATTATAATTAATTTAAATTTATTATAACCAGAAGCCAGAAGCTTCCCGTGTGCAGGGGTAAGGGGAATGTGAAAACAGTGGTTAGAAATCTATGTAAAGAATTTTTTTACCAAGATTTGGGTTGCTAAATATGATTAAAGGTAATTGAACACATTTTACCTCAAAGGTAACAGTGTTTGGCAAAAAAAAAAAAATTCTGCTTGGGTGAGATGGAGATGATCCTGGACCGGTCCTGATTTAAAGGTTTCATTCTACTAATGGTGATATTTTTCTTTCAGAAAACCCAATGAATCCATTTGTGCCCAAACCAACTGATCAGGGGACAGAAACCAGTGAAGGTAGGACAGCTGAAATATCTTGGTCCGGCAGCAGTGATAACAATTCTATCATGACAAGTCTCAGAAGATTTTAGCATAAGAAAGCTGTATTTTCCTAATTAAATTAATCTGATCCTTAAAGGGATAGCATCACGAAGCAACTATAATACTTTTTGTCCTATGTATTCGGGCCGTCGAGGATGAGTTAAGGGGTCGTAAGGTGTTTTTGCTAAATGATTTTGCTTATATCTTTATCAAGCTTGCTAATATTGCAAGGGTTCTGTCCCCTTGAAAACGACCTCAGCATATTATAGAGCGAATCTCATTCGTAAATGATTCAAGTGGCCATTGTTAATATCTCCTAACTATTAATCAGTACACACTTGTTTCTGATCAGTGGTTCTTAGTCCTGGTCCTCACGACCCCCGCTCTGCATATTTTGCATGCCTCTCCAGTTTAATTCAACTGATTCAAATTACCAGCCTGTCAGAAGAGAGCTCCAGGAATAGAATGTGTTCAGATTGACAACGTCGCTTCATAATGTCCCCTGCTCTCTACTTGTGCTACACCGCTACCTGCATTGTCTTTACACGAATACAAAACTTAGTACAGAAGTGTCAAGGGTTAACTAACTGTCTCATGCAAACTGACGCTTACACAGTCATGTCTCATGCACTTTAATGTCCTATACGTTTCCAGCCATTTCCAGCTGGAATCATGGCGGAATATTCTTTCTAGAATAATTACTTCTCAGGGCACTTGCAGTCGAACTGAACAAACATCTGAGGCGATAAGAGCAGGGGCCAGGATTAAGAACCGCTGCTCTAGATTAGGTTCACGTTGTATTTAAACCCTCACTTTCCCTCAGTTTCTTGTCAGGTATTG
Source organism: Puntigrus tetrazona (assembly GCF_018831695.1). Taxonomy (NCBI): domain Eukaryota; kingdom Metazoa; phylum Chordata; class Actinopteri; order Cypriniformes; family Cyprinidae; genus Puntigrus; species Puntigrus tetrazona. The sequence goes on from NW_025047682.1 coordinate 1,183,561, forward strand.
TTTGTATTGTTATCGGTTTCCTTTTACAGTTTCTCCCTGGATTTATTACGTTCAAACTTTTTTTTTCCATACTACTTGCATTAAATCAGGGTTTCCTTAATAAGGGTTAATGTAAGAAACAAAGTGGACAAAAAGCTAATTAATTAAGTCAGAAACTGTTAAATAAAAACATAGTGTTAAAACATAGAACTATCACAATAAGACATTTGAACACAAATTAAAACGTGTTTATCTGTAAGTCAATGTGAACATTAAATGATATTGAAGAATTGTTAATGAATATACGAATGTCTTATTATTAACTCAAAAAAATATTGTCATGGGGTTTAACTGAATTTTTTTGGGGAATCCCTGCATTGCATGAAACAATAAACATTAATAAACATAATCTTCTGGGTTCTGGATATAGTGTTTCACAGTTATAGTATTGTAATGATTGTTGTGTACATGGCCATTTTATTTTGTGAAAAAAAGACAAAGCTAAATTATATGACAGTAAGATTTTTTGATAAGAAATCATTAAAGTAATAGTTCACCCAAAAAGTGAAAATTCTGTCATCATTTACTCACCCAGTCTTTCTAATTCTTTTCATATTTAAAGAAAAAAAGAAGAATTTATGGAAAATGTATTATTATATAACCCAAAAATAAGTAACTAATCTGAGCATTTTAAAATGTAATATAATCCAGTTACGAGTGCTCAGTTTTTTGGAAACTGATTACATAATTAAATATAATAGCCAACATTAAAAATAAATGTATTTTAAAAGTTTCAGCAGTTATGTTTCAAAGGTTGTTAAATAACCCTCACTTCGCAGCACAAAGTTCACCAGCCTTTTGACATGGCAGATTTTCACAGTTAAATGTCATAGAAAATTGCATTTGACGTGACGGTATAATGCCTAATGTCTCTATAACGGCTCTGTCTACCCATGGAAATGTTCAGAAATCGACTTCTCCATGGTTCGACTCATTACGCATGTTTGTGCATGTGTGTGTAAGTGAGACAGACAGAGTGAGACAGACAGAGAGAGAAACGGAGAGAAGCAGCGCAGGATGCTTTACTCCTTGTCAGATGAGGTTATGTTAGAGTGTCCGTCTTGTTTGTGCCGAAACAAAATATTAGATTAGATTAAAGCGAACGACTACAGTTTAGTTCTTTTGCGTTCTCAGAAAGCATTTGCAGGAGCCACAGACTGGGAAAAAAAAAAAGAAACGAGTGAAGAGTCTGTACAGAGCGGGACTCGGAACACTTGACAGGCATTCAGGTACGATAATCTCTTTTTCAGCAATCGATAGACTGAACTATTATTAATTGATGCTCTATTCTCCTGCTATTTCTAATTACAGAATTACAGTAACATGGAAGTGCTGTGCTACAAGGCTGTTTTGATATGTCGTTCTGGGTTTCTTTTCTGGGTTTAATCTTTACAGCTCAGAAACTGTGATCACTGCAGCACGTGGACGTGACCGTGCCGTGTTATCTGTCTGCTTCACTCTGGTGCTGCAGGCTGAAGGCTTCGATTAGTACAGTTTTTAGAGGGTTTTTTTAAAACTAAACTGTGTCATATGCATGGACGGCAGCCAAAGCACCCCAGGAGCTCACAGCACTGTCCCGTGAAGTAAGGACTGCATTAACAGCTTGTTAATGACATGATTAAATTATTTTGAGGCAGATGCCTCTTAAAATGAACTCTCTAAAAGGGCTGGCGTTCTCTGCGCGATTTGTCAGTGAATTTTCAGCTTTGGTATTTGGCCATCTTTCAAAGCAGATTGGAGTAGGTAGAAAATCTCATATTGAAACAATACACATCAGTATGATGGAGAGAGGGAGAACAGTGCGAGCAAGAACTGCCTGTCGTTCGTACCAGCAATCTACTGCCAGATTTGTTCCCCCTGTTGCCATAGCAACAGTCATTATGCATAATTTTAAGATTGTAGAGTTAATATTTAGGAACTGGCACTGTGGCATCTGTTCCTGTATCATTGTAAACAATGGTTCACAATTATTCTTTATTTGTTTTTTTTGAATGGGACTATAATCTGGAAAGTGCAGGTATTCAAGGAAAATCTCACAGTCTTCTTTCCATCTTTGTTTATTTTCAGTGATTTTAACCTCAGTCTGATTTCACGCATTGGTTTCCATTCCAGTCTGATTTCACTTTCTGATATCCAGATTATTTATTTATATTGTCTGACAGTCTGATTTATGTCTTATCTCCAAGTATGATATTAGTATCTGATTTCCAGCCCAGTTTGACTTTACTCTCTGATATCAGTCTGTGTTCACTTGCAGTCTGATTTCAGCTTTTAAATTCCTTCTCAGTCTAATCGCCACATATGTTGGATTCTGTTGGATGATATCCAACTCACTTTGAGTCTTCTTTACATATTGGTCTGATTTCAGTGTTTTTTCTCCATTTTAGTTTGATTTGAATATCTTACTTCCCCCTCATTCTAATAACTCACTATGATCTACATCCCAGTCTGATTTCACCACCCGATCTTCCCTTCAGAAATTTAAATGTCGGATTTCCAGCTCAATTTGATTTTCCCTCTAATCTCCATCTCAGTCTGATTTTGCAGTCTGATCTCCTCTCATTTTGATTTTTACATTCAGACAGCCTGACTTCCCACTTTAATATCCACCCAGTTTGATTTCATTTGTCTGATTTGCATGTCAGTTTGATTTCACCGTCTGACAGTCTGATTTCATTGTGTCATCTCCATCTGAGTCTTATTTCACTTTCCCATCTCCACCGGACTCAGATTTCAATAATTTGTCTTCACCTTGAGCTGATAGCTAACTCTGATGTACACAGAAGTCTGTTTTGCTATGTGATATCCAGCTATAAAAGTTCATTGTCTACAGTTTGATTTCATGATCTGATCTCCATCTTGGTCTGATTTTATCGTCTGAATTCAAGCTCAATTCGAACTTGCTGTCTGATGTCAACCCTGAGTCTGATTTCACTTTCTGATATCCACCTCAGTCTTGTTTCACTCCCTTATTTCCACATAAGTCTGATTTCTTCACATGATCCCCAACCCCACCACCATCCATCTTAAGCCCGAATTTACTTACAAACAGTCTGACTCTACACCTTAATGTCCACGCTAGTTAGATTTCATTGTCATCTCAGTTTGACTTCTTGGCTGTCTGATATCTACCTCAGTCTGATTTCACTTGCTTATTTCCACCATTGTCTTGTCTTCACCTCGGTCTTAAATCTCACTCTGATCCACAGCCCAGTCTGATTCTGCTTTCTGAAGAGTTCACTGTCTAAAGTCTTACTTCACTATCTCAATCTCAGTCTGATTCTAATGCCCGATTTCCAGTTCAGTTTTACCTTACTGTCTGATATCAAACGGAGTCTGATTTCAGTCTCTGATATCCACTTCAATTTGATTTCACTGTCCGATTTCCACCTCTGTCTGATTTAACTCCAGTTCAGTCAGACTTTGCTGTCTCATAGCTGTGCCGTCTTTTAAACTCAGCCTCTCCACGGAGATTGAGACAGACGATCGCAGCTTTTCTCATATGGGATGAGAATTAAACAGGACAGACATTGTTGTGGAGGAAAACCCACACTTCACAGCATCTCAGAACGGTCTTAGAACACCAGTGGATGAAACAAAGCCTCATTCTTAAGGTAATATTATTGTATTGCTCATGTTTTGAGAATTTCAGTTGGTGACGTTGTTGATGAGTGCCCTTTGTCTCCGCTGCCATCTCCCATCAGCATCCACAATTGCAGTCTTTGTTGTCTGAATGAGAGGACACATTCTTCCAGAGGGATGACCTCTCTTCTCCCTACTGGCCCTGGCACTGCTGACACCAGCCCAGCAGCCTCTCTCTCCATCTCTTATTGTCTTTTCTTTCACGAAGGCCACCAGAAAGATATTTGACTGATAAACAGGGTGTCAAGGCAAGGAAGGAAAAATGGAAAAATGTAAGTATAGCTGGCTTTAAATCTTTTTCATTTGCTACAGAGCCGATGCTGATATGCTTTCCTCTTAAATGCGAAAAGGGTGAGATTTATGGTGTTTCATTATTAAACCGTCCCAAAAACTGGGAAGGATTCGGTTGCTTTTCATGCACACTTGAGTCTGTGCTGAATATATGGAGCTTCAGCTTCTCCGTCAGCCAATTTTAGCAACACAAAATATCTCCCTCTGGGACACACGCTCAATAAACAAGCTGAGACAAGTGCGAGGCACCAAGCAGCGCTGCCTTTTTATTGGTTGTTTAAATGTTTGTCTAAACAGTCAGAAGTTAATCTGGGGTGCCTTCGTAAGACACAGGGACAGACAAGCGAGTAGGGTGCTTAAGAAGATTCTTCAGAAAGACTGAATCATTGACCTTGAAGATAAAGTAAAGGATTCATCAATGTCTGTCTTGGTGTTTCTGTTATGTGGAGAAGAGTACGAATGAATCTCATTATAACATTTTGTATTTATTTATTATTTAAGATTAATAATTTCAAAAGCACATTCACCCACGCATTGATTTTGAATTAGTTTCATTTATATTCTATATTATTATTGATATAAAACTGTCCCAAACAAGCAAGCATATTATAATTTGTTAAATATTTTATATGTCATGCTGCTGATTTGGTGACTTAAGGGCAGATAAAATGCTTCACCTCGATTCGGTGGCTTATTTGGAATCCAGTCTAAATCCCTGGTGGTGCTCATTATTTTGTGACTTATTGAGGCACACAATGGTTTGACCTAAATCTAACAATCTGTGTGTGTGTGTTTATGTCTGGGTTTTCTGTTCATCTTCCTATTTGATGCACTGTATATCTTTAATGCCTGAAATCCTCATGGGCAGAATGACCTGCCAAACCAGAGATAATGTTCTGCATGAGTTGTCATGGAGTGATATGCTGACCAGGATTACATGCTTAATATAATATATTTGCTGTCCCTCCATAAACAGCAACGCAGCTGACATGATCAAGGACTGGAAGCGCAGAGACCGGTGAAATAGTCCGGATACGAGAATACTTTGTGTGCAAAGAAATCAAAAATAATGTTTTTATTGAACAATGATTCTCATCTTAGTCACCATCCTTCACCAATAAAGAGAGTACCAAGAAGCATGCGTATGCTTTTATGTGCATACCTGTTCTATGTCGATAACATGAAGAGAAGAACTGTTGAATAAAGTCGTTATTTTTGTGTTCTTTGTGAACAAAAAATATTCTCGTAGCTTCTAAGAGTTTCCACTGAACCGCTGACGTCACGTGAACCGCGTTTCTTTTGCTCGATCATGTCAGTTCATGTCAGTTAAGCATAATCATGTCTTTTTCTGTTCTTTCTATTTCAAAGTATTTCATTTTAGAGTTATTTAAGACACCCACAGCAAAAACATGTGAAAAAAGTATGTAAATATTACATCTAAGAACACTAGCAATTAAACTAGCAAAAAAACAACAATAAAAAGGACATAAACGAATATTATTTAGTTATTTAAAGTGCTTTTTAAATGTACCTCGTCCTCTTGTCTGATGTCTTTGTACTGTGGTTGACAATTGCCATTGTTGAGGTGCAGAAAAGTATGAAAGACGTCGTGTAAATGCTCAATCGGTGGTTCAACCATAATATTATGAAGTTATGAGAATATTTTTTGTACAGAAAGAAAACAAAAATAAGGAATTTATTCAAAATGTATGGAAAACTGCATTTAAACTGTTCATCCACTAATCAAACGTTTATGACTATGGCCTTGAAAAGATAAAATCTGCACAAAAATATGGCTTTCATGTCATTGTTCTTCAGGCAGTAACACTGTCATGATTTCCTGATGGCAAAGACAAAAAGTCTTTCTGTCTTTGAGTATGGCAGGATTGTTGATTGCCGAGGTTGAACTCCGTAAAACAATTATTCCACAATTCCTAAAAGATCCTGAGAGTGATGGGGCAAATCACTCATCAGGCGGTTGTTGTGAACTACAGTGTTGTTTTGTTGAAAGACTCATTCATTACTGCTCCGACAAGGTCCTCAGTCGAGAGCGATGTCCACATACTCCACCGGAACGATCTGTCACAGAAGCCGTCTTAGGGTTATTGGGCTGCAGTCAGCATCAGTGAGGGCCTTAATTTGGGTCAAGGATCAGCCTGTGTCTTCACAGACAGCCTGTTAGATCCTCCGGTGCAGAGCAGGTGATTTTAGGGGGGTCTACCACTTGACTTTTTTTGTCCCATAACTCTCAGAATCTTGTGAACTCGGCAGTGTCTTTGCCATCAGCAAATCATGACAGTGTTACTAAAGAACAATGACATGAAAGACACATTTTTGTGCAGATTTTAACATTTTAAGGCTATGGTCTTAAACTTTTGATCAGCTAATGAACAGACTGTTGGAGTTTAAATGCAGATTTTTCATAAATTGCTTATTTTCCATTTTTTGTCTTTCGGCCCTTTTCTTCTCTTGGCATTTTGAAACGGTGCTTACAACCTGGTTACCATCCGCCATTGTGAAAAATACTTGTAAAGTTTCCCCTGGTCTTAAGATTTTGTTCAGGAGTGTATTATACATCAATCTGGGTGAAAGACGTTGAAAAACTTGACTCATTGCTGTACATGATATCGGAATATAAATGTGATTATGTGTCTCAAATAATGATATTTTGCAGATCCTGTTACTCCTGTTACTCACTGACAGCTGAGGGGTTATGATGACAGAGGGATAAACACAGGTGAGCTCATTTTTAACATGCATTGAGTGTTGACTGAAGATATGAAACACAATGTTTTTTTCTGCTGTGCAACATATAAGACAGAATTTTTATTTTGGGGTAGACTATCTCTTTAAAGCTCATGCTGACCTATTTTCTGGAGAAAGAAGCTGGAGAGAATATCTTTTTTTTCAGTCACTTTTTCAAGCATGACTTAGTTCATCCTATATGCTACACATCATGCTGCAGTGTGTCCAGTAATAACACTACTTGTTGTCTGCTCGACTATGGCAAAAAACATCATAATTTATTTACAATCATATTTAATATTTGGTTTAATTTATTTTAATTTGGTACTGAGATCATGATTATTTAAGAGCTTACGTGCATTTGTTAACCTTTTTTTTACTTTGTCTTTTTAAAAGTGGATTTCCTTGAACTTTAAATATTCAACTGAAAAACATAAAAATAATATATTTTATTTATAATAATAAATAAAAATAAATGAGATCAACTAAAAGATGTGTAGAGCTGTCCAAAATAAAAAAGAAAACATCTTTCATTTTTCTCTCTCTCTCTTCTACTTTCATTTCCAAAATTATTATTATAAAATTATCTTTGACAATTCTATTCAACAGCCCAGAAGAGGGCGCAACTAATAAACACAAAGCAAAGAGCACCATGTTATTTCTTTTATTACAAAGAACGAACCTGTCTATTTATTTTGTTCATTTCTATCTTTGTTCATTATCTAAAATTTATTAAAATCTAAAATAAAAAGTTCTCAGGCCTGTTCTACTGGTAAATCTTAAATAATTGTGTCTTTTGACAAAAACTTTGGAAAAATTAAATTTCGGATGTCTTTTGTTATGTCAGGTGTATTCAGTTTTACTCTTAAAATGCCATTGAATATTTGCCAAACTTCTCTTGGGTTAAATTCAGTATTGCATTTATTAAAATCCACTTGTGTGAACTTATACGAGTATCATTAATATTTTAAAAAGATGCGAAGTAATCATTTTTAACTGAAAAATGTAAAAATAAGTTCGCGGGTATGACCTTGCTAAGAAACTAGTAGATATATGTATATTTATTAAAGAGCCATACAGGTAAACCATGGCATTACAAATATTATTCTTTTTAAAATTTTGCTCCTTTAAATTTAACACTTCTCTATATTTTAACCTTAAATACTACTTTAATTGTATTAAAAATAATAGTAATATTAGAAAAAACACACATAGCACAAATAGTATTTAGGACCTCAAAACTATCACTCTCCAGAATAAAATCAGACTGTAAATGTTGTAATAATCAATGCATGCTGTGCTGTAATGTTTACCAAATGTTGCTGCAAATACGTGAACGGAGAAGCGGCCATCTATTCTGCTTAAAAAATGTATAGACAGCACTGATTTGCTTGGAACTATTGACAAATCGCACCCTGACTACCAGCAACCACTCGTGAAACGCTTCATTTTACTGGTGTTCATTCAGTTACTATTATTTTACTTTATTCATAATTTTTTTGCCACAGGTAAGACATGCCGAAAAGAAGGGACATCCTGGCACTCTTTTTGATTCTGTTACCGTGGACTTTATTGATCACATTTTGGCACCAGCGCGCTGGCAGCTCCTTGATTCCAGTTCCTAAAGGTAAATAATCATTCATATCTTTAAATAGAATTTGTGCATTTAGTGAAATGCTACTTTTTGTGCCACTGGCACATGACATTAGTGGCACATCCGGTTGTTTATCTGGTTGAGACGGAAGCATGGCTTTATTACATTTCATTGTAAAGTTGCATAGAAGAAACAGCAATGTAGAATGCCACTTTTGTGCAATAATGGCACTGTATGCGCCACAAAAATATAAAAAACTAAATAAAAGTGCATAATAAATTGCATCCAATATGCACCAAAACTATAATGGTACAGATATACTGTTGGTCCCTGCTCTAAACTCTTGCAGAAATCTTTTTTGATGGACAGAGAACAGAACTAGAGCCAGTAAAGCTCACCAAAGAGGCTTTGGACTTCACGAGTCCTGTGTCACAGAGAAGAAGCGCAACCAGATGAAGTCCATCTACCATCGACCTCCACCCTGGTCTGACACACTGCCAACTCTTTACATAATAACACCAACCTACAGCAGACCCGTCCAGAAGGCCGAGTTGACCCGCCTCACTAACACCTTCCTACACGTCCCCAACCTTCACTGGCTGTTGGTGGAGGACTCTACGCAGAAGACGGCGCTGGTGTCCAAACTGCTGGAGAACACGGGAATGAATTACACCCACTTGAACGTAGAGACGCCTGAGAATCTCAAAACGCAAAAAAAGCCCAGAAACGTACGAATCCCTCGAGGCACCATGCAGAGGAACCTGGCTCTCCGCTGGCTCAGGGAGAACATCAACCCAAACTCCAGTCATAAAGGAGTCGTGTATTTTGCAGATGATGACAATACTTACAGCCTGGAGCTGTTCGAGGAGGTACGGTACGTTTGGTCCACCCTTCACAGTGTCCTTACGCTTAACCGATTCCATCTTCCTCATACTGCAGATGCGTTGGACTCGTAAAGCGTCTGTTTGGCCGGTCGCCTTCGTCGGAGGTCTCCGGTACGAATCGCCCAAAATCAACTCTCAAGGCAAAGTATTCGGCTGGAGGACGGTGTTTGACCCTCGTCGACCTTTCGCCATTGACATGGCCGGGTTTGCTGTGAACCTTCAGCTCATCCTCAGCAAACCTGAAGCCTACTTTAAGTTAAAAGGGGTAAAAGGTGGATACCAGGAAAGCAGTCTGCTACAGGATCTGGTCACCCTCAGTGATCTGGAACCCAAAGCCGCTAACTGTACAAAGGTCAGTCGTGAACGCGAATCTTCATACTTGATTTCTGGCAATCAAAAGGCTCTGCAATGTAAACAGAAAAATGTGTTCTTCGTCTTTTTCTCAGATACTGGTTTGGCACACCCGGACAGAAAGACCCTTGCTTGTGAACGAAGGAAAAAAGGGATTCACGAGTGGCAGCATGGAAGTATGATGAACTGCTTTTATGCTATTTTTGAAGTCGAGCAAAGCCTAAGTATCTGGAACAGTAACATATTGATTACTGCATTGAATGTAGACAATCAGAGACACAGTGATCTGACTTAAAGCTGGAATACACTACTTGACTATTGCCCAGATTTTTACCTTGATTTGCATTCTGGAGGAGTTGATGCAAGTCACAATCTAGATACTCTAGATACTAGATAAAAAAAAATATGAATTTATCTCTAAGATTTATGGAAAAAAACATCAGCTGAAGTTGCTAGAACCTTATTGCAAAAAATATAGTAAAGGTTTTACAAATTGAACTAATTTAGATAAATATTGCCATTGTTTTATAACGACAGTCTTGCAGTGTATTTCAGACTTAAAGACACTCTCATTGAAGAACAATTCTTAGTTAGAAAAGGATTTAAATGAAAATCCCACAGCGATTAATTCCAGAAAATGCTCTGGAAAATGTTGATTCTAAAAGAAGTTTACAAATTTTACAAATCAAAGTTGAGTTTTAGATACAGTTTGGATGGAAATAGTGTTTGGTGAAAGCCTGATTGCTGTCACACGATCACTAGTCTAACCATAGGTATGGCTCAGGTTGGATTTTTTTATTGTCTGCAACTGTTTTATTGTCCGCAAGATGAAATTTAGGCCAAAGTCTAAACATGTACAACGTGAGGTATCATGTATGTCTGTAGCGCAAACAGTGCTACAAATTCAATTTTACAGTTTACGTAATTTGTACAGTTTTTCTCAGTGACATGACGGCTGCCTGTGGAAATTACTGAAAGAAAAATCGGTAACATCCTGTTGCTTACATGGCCAATGCAACATTTACTTTTTCACATAAAAATAAGCAAAATATTGCACTAATATAATCAATTTCAGCCAGTAAACGGCACGAGACAATCTTGCTCAAATAATTGCTGTCATTCAATCACACACACATCCTCAACTGTGTTATAATATGCAGTTCCTCTCAAACATTTTCCATCTGAACACAAGTTTAATTCAAAATTGCACAGTCCCCAAAGAAACTGAACGTTTTCGTGAAAAAACTGAATGTTTAAATATTTCAGAAATATCATGGAATGCAAAGCCATGCTCTTAATACAAATATGCTATTAATGTTTTAACAAGCCAACAGTGACATACAACTTTTCATTGTATGTTTCATTTCTGTTCAGGTACATGGATGGTACAGTCCTGTCTTTAGCATTTTTTTAATTTTATTTATTAAATGTCAACTGTCATTCCCAGATCAGGAGACTCTTCAAACTGGATTTTAAAATCCGCTTCTGCTTCTTCAAACAAAATCACCTGTTGGATCAAAGAAAAACCGATTTGAACAGATTTAATTTGTTAATGGTCAGAATGTTCTTTGATTTGTTGCCATGGAAACAAATTCCACCACCAAAAATCCTAATATTTCGTTCAAGATTCTAATATTATATGTATATAAAAATGTACGTAGCATGTAAACTGACCTGGTTCATTCCACTGTTAAGAAAGGGTCCCGGTAGAAACAGAGCTTGTTGTGGTCCAGCATCCCAGTACCGTCCAATGTTTTGGCCGTTAATAAAGACTACACCCTTACTCCAACCCTGCATGGGGACATAATACTTTTAACCAAATTTTAAAGAATAGCTCACCCTAAAATGCACTCAGCCTCGGGGCATCTAAGATGTAGCGGAGTTCTTCATTGGAACAGATTTGGAAAAATGTAGGGTGCTGTCAGAATGAGAGTCTAAGCAGCTGATAAAAACATCATAATAATCCATAAGGAATCCACACCACTTTGTGCCACCAATTAATGTCTTGTAAAGAAAAAGCTGCATGTTGCATTAAACAAATTCATTATCAAATGTTTTCAAGCTATTGCTTTTCGGCAAAATACAATCAAACACCATTTTAAGAGAAAACAGGAGATATTAAAGCAATAGTTTGCTTTTTTTTACTACTGACTTATTCTCAAGTAGTTCCAAAGCTGTATGAATTTCTTTGTTCTGCCAAGCACAAAAGAAGATATTTTGAAAAAGGTTTGTAACCAGGCTGTTTTGGGTCACCATTGACTTAGTAGCAAACAAAAAAAGTCAATGGTGACCAAGCAGCCTGGTTACAAACTGAAGGATATGAGGATCCTGAAAGCCTGTGTGTGTTTTGCTTTAAGAGAGCAACCATACATTTGGGTTGTCGTTAATTTTCTTTGTTTTGTATTCATTTATTCATTAATTTATTCAATTTTAATAATTTATTTTTATAAATCAAAATAATTTATTATAGCAGCCATTTATATACTGGTCACCCTAGGCATGAATCTTTCTTCAAAGTATCTTTCTTTGTGTTCGTTAGAACAAAGAAACTCTTATAGTTTTGGAGCTACTGATAAATGAACAATTTCATTGTTGGGTGAACTATTCCTTTAAGATGAGGGATGAATGTTTTCACTGGAGGAAGTGCAAAGTGAAAACTTTGATGAATTAGTTTCTTACAAACTTTCACATCACAAGGACCGGAGGTGTGTGAGTTACTGGTGGATTGTTGTGATATTTTTATCAGCTGTTCGGGCTCTCGTTCTGACGGCACCCATTCACTTCAGAGATCACTTTTTTGAGCAAGTGATGTAACGCTAAATTTCTCCAAAATTGTTTGATGAAGAAACCTCAAACTCTTCTATATAGTGAATGGCCTGAGAGTGAGTAAATTGTCAGCAATTTTTTATATTTGGGCGAACTGCACCTTTAAGCGTTCTTATCCTAATTCATTAAACTCACTGGTAGCTTCATGAAGGTGTCACTGGGATATCCATTTACAAATAACCTTCCCTGGAAAAATCCTGGGAAGCTAGGTTTGTTAGGGACGGTCTTCCAAGGTGCTCTGTACAAGCTGAAATAAAAGAATCGATGATTACTCCGTTGTGTGTTTTTTTTTAATGGCCTGTCACATAGTAATATTTTACTGACCTGTCAATAAAGTCAGGAGTCATATCAAGGCTATATATTGTGAAGTCTCTAAGAGGTGTATGATTTAATAAAATATTCCCAACAATACCTGAAAACAGATTTGAAATAGATTAACGATAGTTATGATATGTTTTACAGAGAACACAAATCATTGGTTGTCATTAACTGTACCTTTGCGCTGGTTGTCCATGTCTTTACCGTAATGCACACGTCCACAGTTCTCCACCAGCAGACTCAAAGTGCGTTTCTCCTACAGATAATCAATAGTTCATTCATTTATTTGATCAAAAACACAGTCAAAACTGCAATGTTTTGAAATATTAAAATAACTATTTTCTAATTATATATTGTAGTGTAGTTTTATCCTATTTAAGTTCAATCATTACTACAGTTTTCAGTGTCACATGATCCTTCAGAAATCATTCTAATATGCTGATTTGCTGCTTAAGTAACAATGTTTATTATTAACAATATTGAAAACAGCTGAGCTGGTCTTTTTTGTGGATTAAAAAGATTAAATGTCTTTACTGTCGCTTTTGATCAATTAAATGCTTCCTTGCTTTTCTTGCTTTCAAAGAAAAATCTTACTGAACCTAAGCATTTTAAAGTGTAGTGTTTTTATGTTATGTTAATAGATAGAAAATTGGACAGATATCATTACAATTACAATGTTTTTTAATTGACCGGCTCAAAGTTAACGGAACAAAAATAAGACATAAAGATGTCAAAAATCGAATCATACCTTTCCATCAGGAACTGCTAATTCTACATTTCTTTGGTGAAAAATGCCAATGAAACTTTGGTTCACAAAAACCTAGGGGGAAAATCCTGATTAAAATTAAATTAGAGCAGATGCGTATTCATATCAAACGGCCTAGCTTAACTGTTTACCAGCACTAACCAGGGCTCTGTCTTGGATGTTGTGTCCTGATTTTAAAAAGCCTCCTTTGATGATGGTGGTCTCATAGAGTGTGTATCCATATGCCTGACCGTTACCGTTGTTCACAGGCAGATTCTCCATGTTGACCGGGAATTGAGATTTGAAAGACTTAAGTGTAAAGAAGTTGGATTTTGAGATTCAATTCTCAGAGTAAAGGTTTCTGTTTCTCAGGATAAATCATGGTCAAGTAGACTTCTTACCTCATGTGTGTATGGCAGAGCATCCCACAATGACAGGTGCTGGAACAATATGGCCGCCTCGTAATCTTCTTTCCAGCGGACACCAGGCATCTCAGGATGGATTTCACCTGAAGAGCATCATAGAAATCAGCACAGCTCAGAAAATATTGAACACAATGTAGTAACTTTTCAAAAAGGCTACATAGGTAAAATGAAAAAAATAAAAACTGATTTGTTGTAGAGTATCCAAAATGTTGAAAGAATCCAAGATGAATGGCTTGAGGTGCAAACAGGATATTTACATTTTTTTTAAACAAATTTGTTGGTGGATTTTGATGTGTGGGGACAATAGGGGATGGATTTTTACATTTGAGGAAGCATTATTATTTATCAGTTGTTTGGACTCATTCTGACGGCACCCATTCACTGCAATTGGTGACCGAGTGATGTAATGCAAAATTTCTCCAAATCAATTTTGACAAAGAAACAAACATGGATGGCCTGAGGGTGAGTACATTTGCAGCACATTTTCGTTTTTGGTTGACCATTATTTAAAGGATGTGATCACAGACCGTTGAAATTGCTGAGAAGATCTCTGAGAAGATGGTACTTTGGTGTGTAATCTCCTGCTTCTGACAGAGGTGCATCATAATCTAAAAGAAAGAGAGAAAGAAAGGCACATATTGTGAAGTACAACATCAGTTCACCAAAAATGAAGATTGCAATCATCAACACTCAACCGCATGTTGTTCCAAACCTGATGTCCTTTTTTTTCTAATATGATATTGTTTCTCTGTGCATTTATCATTACAGCTGTGGTGTGGGCTATGCTGTTCTTTAATATTAAGAGCGATTTTTACAACTATACGTTTATGATTTTTATAGTTATCGTCCTTGGTGTGAATGGGCCTTAACACAAACCATAGCTTGTAACCAGAGCTTTGTACGACGGGTTGGCCAACGCTCCATTCATGAAGCCAAAGTTTGTCCCTCCATGGAACATGTAGAGGTTGATGGACATTCCTCTTCTCAGTGTCTCTCTCACCACGGCAACCAAGTCTACATTAGAAAGGAAATTCCACATCGGTGCTTTGGCCCTTTGTGTTTATCATGTTCAACGGCAATAATTCATATAAATAACTACTAAATAAATGAAACATAATTTAAATTAATAATGTTTTAACTTTCTAGCATTCATTTACAAATATCAAAATATTATTTGTTTTATTCAAACTCATTTTTGTGTCATATGACATCATCTTACCCTCCGCAGGTAAACTATGGTGTAAACCGCCCCATCCATCAGACCTCCCTGTCCAGAGCTCCGTCACCAGCACAGGACTATTAGGCTTTATGCACATGCAAAGAAAGTAATGTTATACATTTCAAAGAACACTATTATTATTTTTAGATGCTAAAATACCTACCTGTACTGTTTCCAGATACTTGATGTCTTCATGATTCATTTTCTGTAGATTTAGAGTTCTTAAAGCTGCGATGGAGGGATGTTCAGTGATTCATGTGTTTTATGGCATATGTATTTTTTCTATGCAAAGAGGCTGGTCTAATAAGGTTGTTTTGAATTCTTTTTCAAAAAAACATAGCGTTACAGCAAATAATCATAGAATTTCTAGTTTAATTCTTGTGTTTTGTTTGTACCTCCTTGGACTCCACCATATTTTAGGCCATCATGATCGTCTGACGTGAGCAGAACTTCACTGATGCCTCTTTCTTGGAGAGCCTGGAAGACAACAAATTAAAATCCGGAAAAGAGCTTGACATCCGGGTTTGGAATGCTTATTCATACTTTACCTCTTTGATAAATGACAAGTAGTTTCCGTCTCTTGCATGTGATCCATATTTGTTCTCCACTTGAACGGCAATAATAGGCCCACCTTTCTTAAACTGACACCATATGAGGCCAACATCAAAGATCACTCAAGAGAATGTTTTTAGCACTTGTGTTTTAAAAAGAACTCTACCTGGAAAGGCACCACTTTGGGAATTAGCTTATTGAAGTACATGTTTACAGCCGCTATGAATCCTGGGTAAGTTGTACGCAGCATCATCTCTCTATCACGCAAAAGCCAGCTGTAGAAGGAAGTGGTTTGTTTGTGGTGAGAGGAACTGAACAAATTTCTCTTTCTATGTCATGTTATACTATACAAAAACAGTGAACTTTAAATATCCTGTGTGCGACTTTGTGATTAGATTAATAGTAGACTGGTAAATTAAAGTTAATAGAATAAGCTGACATGCACTCGTAAACTGAGTAGACTACTAACACTCTGGTAGTTCATATGTATTATGAATTATGTGTTTCAAATGTACAATGCCTAACGTGAACTACCAAAATAAAGTGTTACCCAGTTTAAAGACATGCCAGATACTTTATCTATGCTTTTTGGGTTTTTTTCATTCCCCTCATGACATGCATTACCAAAAAGTGCGGCACGTCGTTTCGGTTTGATGAAACCCTGCCTTTGCTTGCCGCCTCACAGCTTAATCACATTTTCTCTGGAATTTGCAGGGTTGCGACTTAAAAGTAATGCTACAGAAGAGCCGTTAAGATTTCATTTAATGGCACAAATCACCTGGGCAGTCCTCCAAGATCAAGATCGGAGCCTATGTACGGTCCTGGACGTAAAATTACCCAGAGTCCCACCTCTACAGCCAAGTGAAGGAAACTTCTGTGAAATGGATGGGCAAAAAAAATTAGATACCTAAAATGATCAGACAGAAGAAATTTGGTATTTTAATAATTAAAGCATTTAACAAAACAAATGAATACACAAATAAAATGTTTTTAATGAAAGTATTTTAAATAAATTATGTAAATATTGAATGAACATCTAAAATAAATAAATATGTGAAAGTTGGAATTTGCAAAGAACCACAGTTAATTATTAAAAAAATTACTTATTGCCATTTTAATAATTAAAGTATTTTATTAAATAAATCAGTCAATACTTGAAAGCTGGAATTTGTAAAGAAGCATGGTTATTTTTTTTTTTTTAATAAATTAATTATTGCCCTTTTAACAATTAAAGAATATATCTAACTAACTATCTAAAGAAATACATATTTGAAAATTGGAATTCGTAAAGAAGCACAGTTAACTACTTGGATGGATTGCTATGATTTTAATAGTTAAAGTATTTAACAAAAATAAATAAATCAATGCTTGAAAGTTAGGATTTGTAAAGAAGCATAATTCATTATTTAGAACTGAATTATTGTCATTTATTAATTTAAGCATTTAACATAAACGTCTTTAATTTTTGCAGTGATATTAGTCTTATTTGCCAGTAGAAGGGTTGTTTTGTTATGAAAGAGTGAGGATCTACATTAATGATGTATTCCCAGTGCTGTGCAGAGCCCAGATAATGATGCAGACCAGGATGAAACAAGAGCGAGAACAAAGTCCCTCCTGACAACAGCAGGCCGACAGTATTGTCAGAGGACCGGCAACAGGAGCTCTCGGAGATGTTTGTCTAACTACCGTAAGTGAAAGTCCAACAAGGCATTAAATAGAGGTGAGATCAAAATACGCCGATCACACATTATTTATTAGGTGATTAGGGAAAGGATTTCTTACTCTATGTCAAGGCCTCCCTGGAAACGTAGTTCTCCTTTCTCTGGCTGATGGAGAGACCATGGCACATCACTGCAAGATAAACACAGTCTGATTAGCGAATGCTTCTCAGCATCACTGGGATTCGCTGGGATTGTCCATTTCAGACCTACACCGTGAGAGTGTTGAGACCACAGGCTTTCATTTTCAACATCCGATCCTTCCAGTAAGCTCTGGGCAGGCGGAAGTAGTGTAAAGAGCCCCCCAGAATACGAAATGGCTTTCCTCCAAGAGTGAACTGGGACGAGTTCACCCTCAGACCCATCGATCGATTTATCTTTATCTTTACTGTCGGACCTCTGGACACACAACAGAAATAAATCAGCCTCCTCAGGAAATTTACATTGCCATTTCAGCAGCTCAATCACTGGGCAAAACAAATAAATACTTGCAAGTTGTTAAGAAGCACCGTTAATCGTTTCGAAGTTGTTTTTTTCCCGTTAATATTAATTCAGAATCGAATAATTATAAATAATTTCTCAAAAGAAAGAAGCACGGTTAGCTATTTTGAAATGCACTATTGCCATTTTAAAAAAGTATTTAACATAAGTAAATACATACACACTTGAAATCGTTAATAACTAATTAAATTATTTAAGGTAAACAAAGAAAAATAAATATTTGAAAACTGAAATTGGTAAAGCACAGGTCGGCCTAGTTATTTTGAAATAATACCATTTTAACAAACAAAGCATTTAACGTAAATAAATAAAAAATAAAAGAGATAAATAAAAAATAGAAGAGATAAACAGAAAATATGGAAAGTGAATTTAAATTTGATTACTGTCATTTTAATAATTAAAGCTTTCAAAATGTTAGAACAACTGAATTATAATGAATAATATGTCGATTTCAAAGAGAGGTTAAACACTACATGTCTCCTGTAAATACACTTCTGCAATATTGGTAACATTTTATTTTACAGTGTCCTTTTTCTACACGAAGGCCTACATGCTGTGCTGTGTAAACAGTGAACTGGTACTAAAGTGGAAATTATGCTACATCATAGTTAGTTAGCTAGCTTACATCAACTGTTCATGAACCTAGTACTCATCCTAAACATACAGAAAGTAGACTATTGGTAATTAATATTACTTAGCACTTAAATATACAAGTGCACTGCAAGGACACATTAAAATACAGTGAAACTAAATAATAATAATTATAATAAAAACCCTGCTAATACTGAGATGACTAGAGAATTACGCGTTTATTTTTATGCACCCTATTCATTCTGCGCAACTGCATGCAAAAGATTTTAAATATATAAAAAATAAACATTAAAGACTTTTTGGCTTATTAGAAACGTTGCCTTACCTGAAGTGTCGGTAAATAAGAAAGCACGCGAGACTCAAAAACAGAATAACATATCGCCTCCTATGATTATTTCTTACACTAAAAACAGCCATGTGTTCCTGATTTAAGAAAATGTTTCAAAAATATTCTGAAATAAAGTACCCAGCAGTATCTAGTAAAAGGCAGTGACATTTAGGCGGTAAGTTTCTAGCAACAAACAGAAAGCTTCTCTTGGGTATCTGCTTTGTAGTTCCTGTCAATGAGCCTGTCTAAAAACTACAAATCCCGTCATGTGTCAGACTGAACCGAGCATGCGCAGCTGCGCTGGCCTGATGCTGTTTTGTTGAGAGCTTGAGAAAAGAGAGTGAAACTTCAAGGCTTCAGGTGAAGAGAAGATTTTAGCCTAAATAGGCACATGAGGTACGATGTGC
This sequence comes from Puntigrus tetrazona, assembly GCF_018831695.1. Classification (NCBI taxonomy): domain Eukaryota; kingdom Metazoa; phylum Chordata; class Actinopteri; order Cypriniformes; family Cyprinidae; genus Puntigrus; species Puntigrus tetrazona. The sequence continues at coordinate 1,202,737 of NW_025047682.1, forward strand.
TGGATTGATATATTGACATGTTTTCTATGGTTATAGGTGCGCGGTAATATCTGTTAAAGTTGCTTTTGCTGTAGTTAGCTGCTCAGCTAATGATCTACTGGCTAATGCTGCTGTTTTTGTTGTTTACTAGAGAACTGGTTCATTAAACTGCTTCGTGACACTTTTTTTTTTTGATAATCGAAATGATGATGATAATCTTATTTGGGACGAAATAATGAAATTCGTTCTTTTTGAGATATAGAGTGTTTCATTTTATACACCAAGCTTTAGTTCTGGTCAAAATAACTTGCAAAAACATGATTGTTATTATATAACAATGGTCACATTGAGTTCCATTAGGGCATGAATTCAACAAGCACGTCAAGTCATTTCAGTTGTGGGCTTTTAAGTTCCCTTAAATAAAATTGAAGACCCATTATTAAATTTATTCCAGTTCATGAGTAATGTTTTTCAGTGTTGTTGTTTTGAAAGCTGCTGTATCAAATGGCTTAACGCAATAATTAAAGCATAGAAAAGTTCTAAAGAGTTGTCTTTCTCTGGACAGTTTGCAGGCGTGTCCTCCTCCTGTCATGAGATCTTGCCTGGCCCCTGGCTGTCCCTCCTGCAGTTGATGACTCTGCAGCCGGTGTGGAGATGACGGACAGTGTCAGAGCGTTTGTCCGCAATGTTGCGACGGTCAGGACCTAATTTTAATCTAATAAAACTTATGATTTAAGGTCTTATGACATGAAATCACATCTACATATCCTGCATTTTCTTGGTGTTGAGTCCTAACTGGAAACACAAGCTTGCCTTTTGATGTTTTTAATGCGTATCAGCATGTTAGAATGATTTCCGAAGAATCACGTGACACTGAGGACTGGAGTCACTATGTTGAAAATTCAGCTTTGCATCACAGGAATAAATATCTGTCTACAGTCAATTTGTAACGTCATTAACACAAATGGGCCTCAATCTCAATCTTCCGGTTTCATTTTAGGGGATCAAGGACTCCATCCTGGGCATTGGAACTATCTCCAAGCTCGATGCCCGAATTCAGCAGAAGAGGGAGGAGCAGAGAAGGCGCAGAACGAGCGGTGCTCTGGCGATGAGACGGGCTCAGAGCGAGGAACGGAAACAGGACAGGTATACGTGCCATCGGAATTCATTTATTCAGTTTATTATAATACTTCCAGCCATGATAAAATATTTCTTTGCTGCTTTTTTTTTAAATTTTTTTTTACAGTGAACCAAAACTAGCAAGTCGAATTTTTCAGTGCTGTGCCTGGAATGGAGGTGTATTTTGGGTACGTTTCTCAACCTATTCTAAATTATTCTTTGGCTAAACTATTATAATAACAAATCTCCTTTGTCTTCTCTCACAGCTAAGCCTGTTCCTGTTTTATCGGGTGTTCATCCCATTGCTGCAGTCCCTCACTGCTAGGATCATAGGTATGTGGTGCCTTTAAGGAACTTTCATGTCATATAGTCCAGATAAGTCTTTGTATTTATGCTTGTTCTGCTGATCTGGTTCCAGGTGACCCTTCGCTGCATGGTAACGTGTGGTCCTGGCTGGAGTTCATCCTCACATCTGTATTCAGCGCTCTCTGGGTTCTGCCTCTCTTTGTGCTTAGCAAGATAGTCAATGCCATTTGGTTCCAGGTGAGACTTTTTGTTGTACAGATCTTACAAATGGCTTGTTGCTGGTTTTATCGTGAAATCAGCATATAATTAATTGGAGCAAAAAAGCTTGTTTATTTCAGAAGCCTCTTATGCTCACCAAAACTGCGTTTAATTGATCAAAAAAATTGTTAAAGCATATGCGTACATTTATTGAGGGATTAAATAATTGTTTTCTATTTTTAATCTATTTTAGAATATCATATTATAATATATTCTTATGATGTCAGAGCTTATTTTTTATCAGCCCTTACTCCAGTCTTCACTGTCGCACGATCCTTCTTAAATGTTGATTTGGTGCTCAAGAGCGTCATGAGCTATATCTGTTTTGTAATATTTTAAATCTAAAGTTGTACGTTTTGTTCTGTCTTGCTGGGCAGGACATTGCTGATCTGGCGTTTGAAGTGTCTGGACGTAAAGCTCAGCCTTTTCCCAGCGTCAGCAAGATCATTGCAGACATGCTCTTCAATCTTTTGCTCCAGGCCCTCTTCCTCATTCAGGTAGCAGATTGCTGAAATCTTTACATCTCCGCTCAGCTTCTTCAACTCATCTTTTCAAACACGCCTAGTGTTTGTTTGTTCATGTCTGTTGTTTCTTTTCAGGGATGGATTGTGAGCCTCTTTCCCATTGATGCTATTGGCCAGTTGGTCAGTCTCCTGCACATGTCTCTGCTCTACTCACTTTACTGCTTTGAATATCGCTGGTTTAATCATGGTAAGAGTGTGACTCCTCTCATCAGTCAGTGTCAGAGTATCTTTCTTTTTTTTTTTAACTTTTCTTGATTGACATTGTGTCTCTTCTGAAGGGATTGAAATGCACCAAAGGCTGTCAAACATCGAGAGAAACTGGCCGTATTACTTTGGCTTCGGTTTGCCCATGGCACTACTGACTGCGCTGCCCTCGTCATACATCATTAGGTAGAATCTGTGTTTTTTTTTTTTATTAACTCTTACCACCTTTTGGTCTGATTGTTCTAAATAGAATGAAAATTGGTGACAACGACAGCAAAAGTTGTCATCATCATCTACTTGCTCTCAGTTCAAACCTGTTCTTTCTTGCTCTGAATGCATAAGATATTTTGTCCTTTTTTGTCCATAAATGGAAAGTTTATATTGAAAATGGGAATTAAAATTTCTTAATTCATAATTGGTGTTCCACTAAAGAAAGTCAGGTTTGGAGTGACAATAAGGGTTGAATTATTTTAATCTGACGCTGATGCATTCCTTATGTTTTCCTAGGCATATTTCAGCAGCGTTTATGATGATTAATTTATGTGTGACTGCTCTAATCTTGTACTCTTTCCTCCAGCGGCTGTTTATTCTCTATTCTCTTCCCGCTTTTCATCATCAGTGCTAATGAAGCAAAGACCCCAGTCAAACTCTAGTAAGTGTTTTTTTTTTTTTGTTATTTGTTAAATCTTAAAAGAGATTTTACGGCTGATAATATTGCTGTTTTTTTCCAATGTTGCAGTCACTTCCAGCTCCGCCTCTTTTCCCTGGTCGTCCTCATCAGTAACAAACTATTCCACAAGACGGTGCACCTTCAGAGCTCCCTCACGACCTCCACCTCCACAGAGAAGCTGCCTTCGCCTCACGTGTCCCCGACCCGCCAGCGACCTATGCCCCCCCAGTGACCTCTTTCAGGATTCCCACTTCGGTTCGGTTTGAAAGAGTCAGGTGGATTGGGAGAAAAAAGCGTTCTTCTGAGGGATGGATGAGATGGATTAGTAATGTGAATGGCCGGTGTTTTGGACAGGATCGTCCTGTTCCGATACACAAGGTTATGATTCTCTGTGTGATTTTTGTTGGACTATTTTTGTACCCATTATGTGCCATTTGGGTGATTTGTAGAGACAGCACAAAGACCTCAGCGTGCACATTTTTTGTGATCTGGCTTGCCTCCACTCTTAGGATCCGTAGTTTCCATCTGAACTCGTTTTATCTATTCATGGCCTTCTTTTTAATTTTACGTAATGGCTTTTTCTGCCTTCTGAGGCCCAGACATGTGACAGTTTGTTTCTCAGTTAACACTAAGCTCTGTGACATGACTTAAGGAATGGATGAGTAGGAAAAGGCCCCAGTGGTTTGTTTTTCTGCACTGGAATCTGAAATCAAATTGAAATGGCTCTTCGTGCAAGGGATGTTTCTTGACCTAAAATGTTGCGAATTGTCTGCTAGACTTTTTAAACTCATTGTTTTATTGGCTGCACATCGTCTTAAAGAAATATATTGGCTGAAAGTCATTTATTCGCCCTCAGGGTTTCTTTCATCTGTGGAACACAAAAGTAGAGATTTTGCAGAACGTTAAGTCCCTATACCCTTATATTTTATGAAAAACAGCAGTGTGGATATTTTTTAGAAATGTATCCTTTTGTGTTCTTTAGAAGAAATTCATGTTGGGAACGATTAAATGATGGCAGGATTTTCTAGAAGTTCTAGAAGTAACAACGTAAAAGTCAAAAGGGAGCTGCTTTTATTTGTCTCTTTTATAAATTTGTTTTTATTTTTGGAAATACCATGTCAACATGATCCAGTGTCATCTGTAATGGTTTGGGGATGATTTCCAACAGTATGCACAAGCTTTATAAATCTGCTGCTGTCAGGTGACACTGCCAAACTCTGTGACACGTGTGAAACTGTTCTTTAAATGATCATGGATCCAGTTTCCGGTGAATGCTGGCATGTCAAGTGGATGTCTACTGTGGTGTGTGTTCCTGGAGTACAGTCCCTGGAACGTGTTTAGAAACATTTGAAAATGAAGCACATATAATGTCATTGTATCCGTCGGTAGGGGGGGTTGTGTGTTATTTTAAAAAGGGGTTGTAATTATCGTCAGGAGTCAATAGTGTTACACCTGCAGATGGAAATTTGTGAGTGACATTTTGTAAAAGTATTACATTATTTCAATAAATTTGGTCTGTGTACAGTATTTGATCAGAATGGTCTTATTTTATGTTTACATTTATGTATTTGGCAAATCCAAAACCAACCAACGTTTCACTGAAGGTACGTTTTTGGGAAACACTAGTTAGTATGCGTTTTTACAAAATGTTGTTATTTTACTGCGACTCATTGACTATATTAAATAGTATTATTATGTATTGTAATATATATAGAACTAAATTAGCATATTTGAATGGTTTCTGAAGGAGCAGGTGACATTGAAGACTGGAGTAATAGCTTTGCCATTACTTATTATATTTTACACTATTACTGTTTTTATTGAATTTCAATTTCAATCAAATTAAGGCAGCCTTGGTGAGCATAGGAGACGACTTTCAAAAACAACTTTTTTTTTTTTTTTTTAAATCTACAGTATTTAAATTTCTTAATTATTTGACCTACAGTGTATGCATGTTTGTTTTTAAATCATGTGTATAATCATTTTATAGTATTATATATTAGCCATTATACATTAAATGACTCAAACTACTTTTTGGTGGAAAACAAAGCGGACAACTCTCCCAAATTAATACTTTGCTTTATAAATATATAATCCTTCACCAAAATATTATTTTCCTTCTTGACTTAAAAATTCCCTTACACGTTCATAATTATCATCTAACAATTAAAATGATATATAAATGATGTGATATTTAATAGTTAAAGTTTTAAAGTCGACTTCTGCATGGACTCAACAGTGCTGACTGTCTTTCTCCCTTTAGGACACGTCATATCTGGAGCGCCATGCGGAACTAGTCTTGACACGCTTGAATGACATCTCGAAAACCAATCAGCGAAGGCCGTTCTCACAGAGTCACGACGCTGAGCCAATTAGCGCCCTACCTACGTGGATGGGCGGGGCTTGATTCGCAGAGAGGGTTGTGTGTGAAAGTGTGGAAGGGCTGGAGTGGGTGAACCGCCGATGAATAAGACTGGTAATTTTGCACATTTATAATTTCTAATCTCATTTAATGCAACTGTACGGATTCGCTGTCATTACATTTGCTCCGGTGCGTTGAATAACACATTTACGTTTAATGAAAAAGCCTAGGAAGGTGTGAGATAGGGGTGATATTAGCTAGCAGCTAAGGAGCTAATCAAGACTTAAATAGTTTATTATCACGAATAGTGTTTTTTAGAAGAACACATAATTTATGTGCGTGTTTATAATTTCTGAAGTGATTTATCTGTAATGAGATATTAATGAGTATTGTTTTGTAAAGGAATTGTGCACAAACTGGCTCTTCCTGATTTTATAAAGAGTTGACTCTTCAACAGATGACATAAGATGCAGATTTATGCATTTCTTAACCTTTTTTTACCCTTTACAATTCAGATTTGATGATTAATTGATTTGAAAAACCCCTTTTAAACAAATCCAAAATAAATTATAGGGTTGCACAATCATGTTTAGAAGTTTAAATCTGCCAAAATTTGCTTACTTCTTATGCATAGTTTGTTGTTAAAGAAGCCCTGTCCTACATTTCTCTAACATTTAATTTTTTCCCCTAAAGCATGTGTATAGTTTAAATTGTATTCCAGTTGCAGTAACATGCTGTTGTTGTCCATTTTGTCAGGTATCAAGAGTTAGTCCTGCCTCTTGTGTGTAAAGATGACCAAGCTGGGCTTCCTGCGTCTGTCCTATGAGAAACAGGACACCCTGCTGAAGCTGCTCATCCTGTCTATGGCAGCCGTCCTGTGTGAGTGGATAAACATCCCTTTAAGTCAGACTCCCTGCGTGTCAACTGCCCTCTAAATCTGTCTGTCTTGTCATTTTCCTCCAGCGTTCTCCACCAGACTGTTTTCTGTGCTTCGATTCGAGAGCGTCATCCATGAGTTCGATCCGTAAGTGCAGCTTTCTCATCGTTATTGCAGTCCACCAGCATCCAGACGCCTGTTTAAATGGGTTTCTTGTTTGTTGTTGTTTCAGGTATTTCAATTACAGAACCACTCGCTTCTTGGCAGAAGAGGGCTTTTACAAATTCCATAACTGGTTTGATGATCGTGCTTGGTATCCACTTGGCAGGATTATAGGAGGCACCATCTACCCGGGTACATATTAATGACACTAATAACAATATTGTGGCTTTTTTTTTTTTTTTTTTTGCCACTTTTGGTCTGAAACCAAGCACAGAGGTTTGACATTATCATCTGATGGTTGATAGAACTGGCAGAGGTCTAAATGCAAACCATATTTAAAGACTACTTTCAGGCAAAACAGTATAGCAACCATCTGTTGTTGTTTTTTTTCCCGCTACAGGGTTAATGATCACATCTGCGGCTCTATATCATGTGCTACATTTCTTCCACATAACCATTGACATCCGCAATGTTTGTGTGTTCCTCGCTCCTCTCTTCTCGTCCTTCACTGCAATCGTCACCTACCACTTTACCAAAGAGCTCAAGGTGAGATGAACCTCAGCACTCATCCATCACTCGCACACGCTCATTATTTGTCTAGTTATCTTTCAGAACTGAAGTGACAATGCATGTTGCAGGATGCGGGCGCGGGGCTTCTGGCCGCTGCCATGATTGCAGTCGTCCCTGGATACATCTCCCGTTCTGTGGCAGGCTCTTATGATAATGAAGGTACAGTCTTGTCTCAAAGATGCGTGTTCATGATTGATATGGCAAAGGTTTTGATGCATTTAAAAAGGTCTCGTTAGGAAAAGTTTTAGAATTTGTCAAATATCAGATTTAAAAGGTATACACCTACTGATCAAAAAAAAATTTTTCTTTCTTTTGACAAAATAATTTTAATTCAGAGAGGACACTGAAAATTGCTGAAAAGTTTCAAATGAGCAAAGAATTATGTGAGAATTCTCAGCTTTTATTAAAAAAAAAACCTTTTCCACATTGATGGTTAATAAGATATAAAAAAATATTTAAAAAATATGTATTTATTTACATTTACTTTAAATCAAATTTTTTGAATGGTAGTGTGGATAAAAAAAATTATTCATGATATAGGCCTAGTTACTTCTATGTTGTTGTTTTTTTAAAATATGTGTTATGTATTTTTAAAATATGTAAAATTTTATTCATTGTTTTTTTTTGTGTGTGATTTAAAGGAATTGCCATTTTCTGCATGCTGTTGACGTACTACATGTGGATCAAAGCAGTGAAGACCGGCTCCATTTATTGGTCGTCCATGTGCGCCCTTGCATATTTTTACATGGTGAGCCACATTTGAGACACATTATCCCAGCAAAACAATAAATTATGTCATTTAAATGCACAAAATAGCGTAGTGTAAAATACATGGTTTCATTAACACATTAACTTTGTGTGTTGGCATCAGGTGTCCTCCTGGGGCGGTTACGTGTTTCTGATTAACCTCATTCCCCTGCACGTGCTGGTGTTGATGCTCACCGGCCGTTTCTCTCATCGCATCTATGTGGCGTACTGCACAGTCTACTGCCTGGGCACCATCCTCTCCATGCAGATCTCTTTTGTTGGATTCCAGGTAAGTAGCTGAACATCAGTTCCCAAATATGAGTAAATAACAACACGCATTTCTGAATGGACCTCTTTTCATTTTCTCTTCTTGTAGCCTGTCCAGTCCTCTGAACACATGGCTGCATTTGGGGTGTTTGGGCTGTGTCAGATTCATGCCTTTGTGGATTACCTGCGGAGCAAACTGAACGCGCAGCAGTTTGAAGTGTTGTTCAAGAGCGTCATTTCGCTGGTCGGTATCGTCCTGCTCTCTGTAGGTGCAGTTCTCATGCTGACAGGTGAGAGGAGATGCTCCCATTCCAATTAATTTAGGAAAAAAAAATTAAATAAAAATAGCATTTTATATAATATTTTTTCAAATATTATATATTTTTGTTCTTAAAATTTTAAGCATTCATTTCTTGTTTAAAATATGATTTTTAAAAAAATATATATTTCTAAACAGTTTTTCTTGTATTTGCAAATGTTAGGGAAAATCTCACCTTGGACTGGCCGTTTTTACTCTCTGCTGGATCCATCATATGCCAAAAACAACATCCCCATCATTGCCTCTGTGTCTGAGCACCAGCCCACCACCTGGTCCTCCTACTACTTTGACCTCCAGCTTCTGGTCTTCATGTTTCCAGGTACAGCGCCTTTTGTCTTTCAACCATCAGAGCATTTTCGTTATTATTAACTAAAATGATCTTTTCTTGAGTTCTCAGAAGTGGGAGCCGTCTTTGTTGTTTAAATGTCTAGAAGTGGTGAAAGGAACCTAAAATATATTTTTTGTGTTGTCATTTGCCTTAATAGCAAAAAAAAATCGAATTACTAAGTTAAGTAGTTTTATGTTTAAAATGTACGTAAAATTTTAAACTATAAAATGAAAATATATAAAACGTTGCTTGATTTATGATGAAAACATAAAACTGAAATAAAGCAAAAAATATATATATTTTCAGTTAAACCTAAATGAAAATTAGGAATAACAACTTGGGTACTAACTGAGATACAAGAATGCTACACTGAAGTAATAAATTGACTGAAACGGAAATAAAAATAAAAGCTTAAAGAAAAATGACAAGTACATAACGCAATCACTAAAACTTTAAATTAAAAAGATAAAAAAAAGTATATAAAAAATGATACAACAATTACAGTGCATCATGTGTAATAAATCTGCCATATCTTGTTTCTCCAGTTGGTCTTTATTACTGCTTCAACAACCTCTCCGATGCTACAATTTTCATCATCATGTATGGCGTCACCAGCATGTACTTCTCAGCTGTGATGGTAAAACTTTATATCACTCAATATTTGAAGTCAATCTATTAGCATTTCTTGTAAGAAAAGAATCTCTGACTCTTGTTTTCTCTGTTCTGCTCAGGTGCGTCTCATGCTGGTCCTGGCTCCCGTCATGTGCATCCTGTCTGGCATCGGTGTTTCTCAGGTCCTCACCACATACATGAAGAACCTGGATGTCAGCCGACAGGACAAAAAGTCCAAGAAGCAGCAGGACTCTACTTACCCAATCAAAAACGAGGTACGGTCAATGTTCTTGATGTTTCTTGGCTGTCCTTACATCGTTGGTTCCCTCTGTGATGCTGGGCTCTGATTGGTCCGTAGGTGGCGAGTGGGATGATTCTGGTTATGGCGTTCTTCCTCATCACGTACACCTTCCACTCCACCTGGGTGACCAGTGAGGCGTACTCCTCTCCGTCCATCGTGCTCTCCGCCCGCGGTGGTGACGGCAGCCGCATCATCTTCGATGACTTCAGAGAGGCGTATTACTGGCTCAGACACAACACACCAGAGGTCAGTGATGCTGACCTTCATGAACTTCCTGCTTCTTTTGATTTCAAGCGTATTTGCTCGTCTCACCTTACTTTTGTGTGTACAGGATGCTAAGGTCATGTCGTGGTGGGATTATGGGTATCAGATAACAGCAATGGCCAATCGAACGATTCTGGTTGACAACAACACTTGGAATAACACTCACATCTCCAGAGTGGGTCAGGTGAGGATGTGGTTTTCTATAGTTGTTTTGCTGTTAACAGTTTTAAACTTTGGACAATACTAAAAATTCCTCTTGTTCTTCACAGGCTATGGCCTCCACTGAGGAGAAAGCCTATGAGATTATGCGAGAACTTGATGTTAGTTACGTTCTGGTGATCTTTGGTGGACTGACGGGATATTCATCAGATGGTACGGGCTCAGATGCATTTTGACCCCCGGAAACAGCTTTGTGGCTCTGAATGTTTGAGTGCTAGTATATGGTTCGGATGGAACCTAAGTAACGTGTAAAGAATGAATACATTCATATGGATTTGTTTGTTTAGATATTAATAAGTTCCTGTGGATGGTCCGTATCGGGGGCAGCACAGACACAGGGAGGCACATAAAGGAACACGACTACTACACACCCACCGGAGAGTTCCGTGTAGACCGCGAGGGCTCCCCCGTCTTGCTCAACTGCCTCATGTACAAGATGTGTTACTATCGCTTCGGACAGGTCTACACCGAAGCCAGTAAGTATCTTCTGTGCTTTCTTTCTTTAAATGTTTACCCTTCTTGATCAGTTAGATGTATGTACCGTTAATGTAGTTTTACAATTTTTTTTTCTTTCATTTCTTATGAATATATTTTCTGTTTCTTTTTTTAAATAGAGACATATTACTTCTTCATATTCTAATTAAGGGATTTGATCTAGTTTAATTAAGAGTGATTTATATAATAAAAATATAATACTAAAATATTTTAGACATAAAATTACTCAGTTAATTAGATGATGAAAAATAGATATTTTCAGAAAATATTAGATTTTAATTTTAGTTTTGGCTATTTTTTTTTTTGTGATTTTGGTACTGTTATAACTGACATTTATGGAAAGTTAATTGAGTTGCAAATACGGTTTTATGTTGAGTTTAAGGGTTTAAACAAAAAGATGTTGTGTCTAGAATTAAACGCTACATTTACTTTTCTTTCCAGAGCGTCCTCCTGGTTACGACAGAGTTCGCAACGCTGAGATCGGCAACAAGGACTTTGAGCTGGATGTGCTGGAGGAAGCATATACAACAGAGCACTGGCTCGTCAGGATATACAAGGTACATCTGAACTCACCTGTGCATCTTTAACTCTTATTGTTCCTCTAAACTATTTTAACTTCCACTGATGATCTCCTGTTTTACCTCCAGGTCAAAGACCTTGACAACCGTGGCCTCTCAAGAACGTAAAACCCAGAATCTCAAAACCCCCCCCTCTGTCCTGAACACACAGCACTGAACGTCTGCAGCCCCCACACCATGATCTGAGGAGAAAGCGTGAAGATTTTTATACTTTTGTTGTAATTGCTGAAAGAGATTTTCTTTTCGTACCTTTTTTTTTTTTTCTTGGTTTGTTTTTTAAATTTGATTGTCAAATGTGATGTTTACTGGGGGCAGAAGGTGTTAAAGTCATTTCTGCAATCAACTGGCCAGATAACTGTTTGATTTGTCTTTCAATGGGTGAATAAAGGAGTGACTGGGATTCAGTTGATCTGTGTCTTTCTTTTTAACTATTAAAATCATATCCAGATCAGACCCACTACGATATAGACCCATGATCATCACTTGTTAGTCCAAAAACAAGCCACAGAGTTGTTTTTGTACATTAAAAAAATTATTTTGTGTACGATCAGAATTTACATGTTTTTTTTATATTCAGATTATTCTGTTTTTTCGTTCATTAATGAAATTAATCTTATATTGAACTGCGTACAGTTTATGTAACGGCTGGGCAAAATGACAATACGCATAATGCAAGTGGAAGTTAGTACATTTAAGCTTGCATGCCCTCTGCAGGACTCTAATGTAACTACAGCTGTGGGCTGGTCCTAGTGCAGCGTCATTGTGAGCATGCGCACTGTGTCAAACGAGCGTATGCTTCACAGTGAGCGGCGTGTCAGTGAGGAAGGTGATAAGAGTGGCTTCTTCTGCACACATAACTATAACTAATAGCAATGTGGCGCAAGCTGTTTACCTCCGTCCCTGCTTTCATAGCCCCGAAAGTGCCCTGTCGGAGCTTTAAAATCAGCAGCAGGGCAGCTGAAAAGGACTTCTTTAAAGGTACGACGACTCACTTAATATACGTTTATATATACGTTTAATATACGTGTATCCGTACGTTTATGTTAATGTGGGAGTCGAACCAACCAGGGTAAACTGTAAAGTCATCAAAGTCATCTTTGCCTTTCATTTCTCGCATTTCGAATACTACTATGACAGAAAGGTCAGCTCATTAATATCTATTTGTCCATGTTAGCTTTGTTTTGTAAACTTCCTTGGAGCGTCGAGGCGCGTAATCTAATTAATATTCATGAACCATGCCTTTCTCGCGGTAGCTGTTAGTTCATTCGCGTATCTGCGAAACACCCGCTTGATTTTCAGCAAATCGGTGAGCTCTACTGGTCGAACACAGTAAAGCGATGTATAATTAATATTCATAAGTGTTGCCTTTTCACTATAGTAGGATTTGAAAATTCCTTATGAAGTACGGTCTTTCGAAACTGCGTAGTTTATGCTTGGGGTTATCCCCTCCTTCCTAAACTTTACCGGCCAATGACACTCAAGCGTTCGAACTATGGGCGGAGCCACCTTCTATATAGGACGCCGTCATTACCCCCCGAATCTTCTTCACGAGGTAGAACAATAACTAGAAACCCACAAGGCCTTCAAAAATGGCCCAAAAGATGTGCATAGATTAAAAAGTAAAGGCTTGTAAATGTCTGCACACTGACAAACAAGAAATAAAAAAGCACACAAGTGAGATGGAAGTAATTTACTGCATTGAAAAAAAGGCAAACGTTTGTGGTCACATATTGACCCTTTTCAGTTGTTAAGGCCAACATGTGACCGGCCGGGCCCGCACAGAGGCTGTGCTGGATGGTCCTGACTGTCCTTTGTGCAAGCAAAGGACAGTCAAAGCCCTCTCCACAAGGATCTCCGTGATCCTAAACTGTGCACCTCAAAATCCATTGCTTTCGCCACCCGTGGCCATGATGCCACAGGAGAAAAGGCAGAGGCAGCCACATGCAATCGGCCCCTCTGATGAACGCATGTCAACTCTGCATGGCTCGAGCCCCACGCGTTTTCTCATTCTAAGAATGAATGTTCCCCTGGCTCATGTTGGTGGTCCAACTGGGGCAGGAGACATCTACGATGTTTCTCAGGTGACAGGCAGCTCCCCGTCATCAGATGATGAGCAATCTCAGATGCATTATGGAGCACTTCAATCCATCTCTCATTGTTTGGACCCGTGGCGCATGCTTCCAGGAGTGTCAGAGTGGGTGCTGAACATGGTCTTGAATAGGTATACACTTTAGTTTGCTGGCAGACCACCCCTCTTCAGTGACGTGATGATGTCAGATGTGCGGCACAGCGATGAACCAGTTTTACAAGAAGAAATTTGTTCTCTCCTTGCAAAACATGGAATAGAAGAAGTTTCCCTGGAAAATATGGAGTGTGGTCTTTACAGTCGCTACTTCCTTGTTCCCAAAAAAGGCGGAGGTCTTTGCCCTATTCTAGATTGCAGTGAAACATATCCTCGCGCACATTCAGCCTGGGTACTAGGGTAACCCAGAGCCTGGGTTTTCACATCCAAATAGCCCCTTGTATCAGGCACTTTCGAAGAATCGCATTAGAGGGCAAAGCTTACCAATTCAAGATTCTCCCATTTGGCTTGGACCTCGCCCCCAAGGACCTTTGCAAAGTGTATCAATGCAGCTCTGTCCCCTTTTAGGCAGAGTGGAATTTTCATTCTAAATTATCTGGATGACTGGCTTATTATCGTGGAATACACTAGAAAACCACTGATGTCAACTTCTAGACCATCTGAAGCATCTAGGACGGAAAATTAATGTGCAGAAGAGCAAGCTTCGCCCCATGCAGGTTATCACATTGTTAGGAATGGATTTGGACTTTTGCAATTGATGAGAGCACGTCTCTCCCGAGAACGAACACAGTCTTTGATCAGTGCCCTCATCTCGTTCAAACCAGGCAGAGTAGTGATTCTGAAATGTTTTCAAAGCCAGTTAGGGTGGATGGCAGTAGCAGCTGTAGTGTGTCAACTTTGGCTGAAATCCTGAGAGGCAAGCAACACATGGAAAAAAAGGTCAGTGGTGAGTCTTAATGACCCCACAAATGCATGCAGACGCTTGCCCCCTGGTCCAACATGAGGACATGAGCAAGCAAGTCTCGATGTGCAGAGTAGTTAGCAGAAAAATTGTCCCTTTGGATGTGTCATTGACTGGCTGGGGAACCCTTTTCGATGGCAGAACTGCTTATGACACTTGAATGAACGCATAAATTACCTAGAGCTAAAGGCTGGTAAAGGATCAACAAGTCCTGATTTGAACGGAAATCACAACTGTGGTATCCTATATCAATCATTTGTTTGCACTCACTTCAAAAGCTGGCTGAGTGCTTTCTCCTTTGGGCGGATAAAAACCTCCTTTGATTTGAGCAGTTAATATTCCCAGCAGTCAGAACTGAGGCACTGACATGCTGTCCAGGGCTGGTCCAGTCCACAGGGAGTGGAGGCTGCACCCTCAAACCATTCAGATGATTTGGAGCCTGTTCAGGAAGGCAAAGATTGATTTGTTTTACTCAGAGGAGAACACGCATTGTCGGTTGTTCTTCTTGATGACAAACCAGCCGTGGTTCCCGAAGTTGGTAGAGCTTCTGACAGCTCCCCCTGTGGTCAATCCTGTTACAAAGATCTCGTTTGGCAGGTCAGCGCAGAGGACAGACGCTAAATATATCTCAGCAACATTTGAATATGATTGCAGAAGCCAGATTTCCATCTACCAGGCATTTGTACAGTCTAAAACGGAAAGTATTTGTTTCAAGGTGCATGACAAAGAATGAGGGCCCAACCAGCTGTAATGTGTCTGTTATTTGGTGTTTTCTGCAAGACTATTTGGAGGCTGGAATCACGTCATCTACCCTAAAAGTGTATGTGGCCGCTGTTTCAGCTTTTCAGCTTGTCGGTAGCAAGCTTTTTAAGAGGCATGTGGAGGTTATGCCCCTTTCACCCAAATATGGTACCAAATATGGTTTGGTATCTGTCTTTGGTGCTAAGTGCACTTTCTGAGCCACCCTTTCAGCAGAGTTAAAGGTGGTCTTGTGCAAAATTGCGCTCTTGCTTGCTTTGGAATATGGTAAAAGAGTGGGACATTTACATGCACTGTCTAGGAATACTGTGTGTATGGAGTTTGGTAGGGATGACTGTATATTCAGACTACAAACCTAGATGGGGTATGCACCTTAAGTGCTTTACACGCAATTTTTGAAGCGCATGTCATCACGCTCCAGGCGTTTACACCTCATCGACACACCCACTGGGCAAAATGTATGTCGATTCAGGATATTTGTCTGGCAGCAGGCTGGTCTTCACACGAGGGAATGAGACACTACGCATAATGCTGTGTTGTAACCCTCAGAGTCTTGAACCATTATAAAATCATTATAAAGATTCTGAGGTAATGACACTGAGCACTGTCCTAGATAGAAGGTGGCTCTGCCCATAGTTTGAATGCTGAAGGATCATTGGCCAGTAAAGTTTACCGCCGCAATCCACTCAGGCTAACAGTCTAAACTGGGACGCCCAGACTTCCCTCTCTCCAGACACTTCCTCCTAGCTCTTCCGGGGGAACACCGAGGTGCTCCCAGGCCAGCCGAGAGACATTGTCCCTCCAGCGTGTCCTAGGTCTTCCCCGGGGCCTCCTCCCGCTTGTCACCTAGGACCTGTTTTCCTTGGCAGACCCTACCAGGGACATATAGTCCCAGACAACCTAGCTCCTAGGGTCATTCAGGCACTCAAACCCCTACACCATGTTAAGGTGGCGATTCTAGGAGGGGCTAGATTTAACAGTATTTCAGTAATTCATTTCAGTTCAAAAGTATTTATAGTTATAATAAATAACAGTTTGTATTCTTTTTTTATTACATTTGCTCCCTGAATAATCATAGTCTGTTTCTGTTTTTCTTTTGGGGGATAAACTACAATAACCAAATAAAAAAATGTTTTTTTTCTTTTAATATTTGTATGTATAAATTAGAAATTTACCACAAACCTGCATTACATTAACAAAATTACAAACAAAATATGGTTTCAAGAAAATGCAATTAATGATAAAACTTCTGCTGATAAAATATATACTTTCATATGTCATCTGTAACTCATTGCAGATCTGGACGCTCAGCTCAAGGCGTTTTGGGACAAAGCGTCCAAAGCGTTGCCCGGCAATGACTGGAGCCCGATTGAGTTGACCCCAGGCCTGCCTCCAGAGAGGGCTGATGTGGTGATTGTAGGAGGGGGAGTTGTAGGATGGTCCATCGCATACTGGCTAAAGATGAAGGCGCGATCAAGGGATGGTCTGAGGGTGCTGGTGGTGGAGAAAGACTCTACTGTAAGTTAATTCAAGGGCACTTGGGAGTATGTCTTAAAAACTAGTGAACACGATGCTACAAAGGAGATGTCTAGGTAGGGGCTCAATAAGTTTTGAGACACAGTGTTTGCTATATACTGTGTAATGCTAATAATCATGTATTGAGCCTGTTTTTTAAGGCCACTCACAAAAAGAAAAACTTCTTATGTTGTTCTGCTCCCGCCAGAGATCATATCAATGTCTCTGGGAAACAATTACATTTAGTAAAATTAAATTACAAGCGGCTGTCTGAATAAATTCAATTCAATTTGAAAGTTTGAGTGAATAAACAAAATGATCCTAGTATAATAATGATATCACCATTATGGTAACACAATCCTCTGTTCAGAAAATGCAAAGAAATAATTCATTTAAATATATATATAAAAAAATTGATTGTACCCATTTTGTCAGTATCATAATTTTTTTTAAATGATGAAACTAAATTAGATTTTCAATGGAAAGGTTTAATTCAGATGAAATTTAACTGACAGTCTACCCGACTGTTCTCCGATGAGAGAACAATCATGTTTGCTTGTAAACTATCCCATTTGCTCAACAAAAAACTTTTCTTACTTCTACACTTTTCTTATTTATTTATTTTTTTTTTAAAGGGGTCATATGATGCCAATTTCAGTTGTTACAGTTTCAGTTGCTATAAGCTCTTGGTGCATAAAGAAGATTTATAAACTAATGTCTTAAAACCAAAGAGATATTCTTTCTAAATGTTATGACTTACAGAACGGCTCATTTAAACATGCCCCCACTTTGTGATATCACAAGTTGGGGGCGTGTTTTCATAACACTGCCCAAATGCTTACACAAAGAAAGAAGGCGGAGCTATTATTTTAGCTGTAGTGCTGGATGTGTCATTGTGAAAGTGAAAATGCTTTTTTTGTGCTTCCAAAAGAAGACACAACTAGAAATCAGTGGTTAAGTTGTATTTACAGCACAGTTCCAGAACAGTTCAATACAAATATTAGAGTTTTATGGAGTTAATGCTGAACCTGGGAGCAGGCTGTGCTAGCTGTGCACAGAGACTATGGGGCAATTCTAGCTGTCCGGCATTTCTGACTTATAATCTTTCACGTTAAGTTACGTTTTTTATTAAAATAATGTACTTACTATTCAAATGCAAGTTTTGAGCAGTGAATGTTAGTGCTGTTGTCGCTTATCATTTCTCTGGACAGAAATGCAGACATGGTGTCATGTTTACGAGGCATGATGCAACGTGATTCGTAAAAAGACAGTACTAAGTCATAATAATTAGTTATTATGTCCCTACTGGATGCAACAAATGCCTCCTTTTGTAATGTGTTTTTTTGTTTTGTCATAGTGCTGGTACACATCATGTTATGATAAAGGGGCGTAACATTTCCACCAAACACTTCAACACAACACAATCACAACGCACTGGATACCTGGCCAATCAGAGCACCCCCTCACCTTTTAAAACTATGAGCTTTGTACAAATTGATCCGTTCGGTAGGTGGAGCTTAGGTGAGAAACAATAATATACAGTATCTGAATTTTTTTTTAAAGATAAATCACATAAATACATTGCATTACACCAAATACACACACAATGTTCTTTTTAGCAACATCATATGACCCCTTTAAAACAAACAAGACTTCTTCTTCTTTCATGTTCAACAAAAGATAAAGTTTTAGAAGACTTAAAACAGAGTAAATGATCTTGTTTTTTAGTGAACTATCCGTTTAATGGTTAAGATATTAAAATCATAACATCAAGTATTGCCCCAATATATAATAATATAATGAAGTTAAATTATATATGAACTGTTTATTTATCATTTTTTACATTTTGTAAGAATGTAATGCTAATATATTTTATGTACCTCTTTCTGCAGTATTCCCAGGCGTCGACTGTGCTGTCATGTGGTGGAATTCGGCAGCAGTTCTCTTTGAAAGAAAACATCCAGCTGTCACTGTTTTCTGCTCATTTCATGAAGAACATTAATGTAAAATCTTCTATATTGCAATATTAAAAGCTTTCTGAAATATTGTCCGCGATACAAATGCACTATAACATACATAAATTGTGATGTGAAGTCTAAATATCAGCTCATTTCTATAGACTTTAAATATTTAGTTGTAAATCTTTCTAAATGTTTTTCCCCAGGATCATTTAGGTGGGTATAGAGTTTAAGAATAAATGTTTGTAAACTAGTAATTCTGTTTTAATGCAACAGAATTATCTCGGTGTTATAAACGAAGACCCCGTTGATCTGCAGTTTAATCATTCCGGATATCTCTTCCTCGCCAGTGAAAAATCAGCTCATATTATGGAGGAAAACTACAATACTCAAAGGTAATACCAGACAGTTTATATTTCTTTTAGCTATACTAGGCGGTTTTATTATCAGGACTTTGTGTTAACTAAACCTTTCATAGTAGCTGATAAGCATCATCACAATGCAGAGTTAAAGATTAATAAAACTTTTTTTTTTTTTTTTTGTAGATGCTTGGGTGCAAAGGTCGCCCTCCTCTCACCGTCCCAGCTGAAGGAGCGATTCCCCTGGATGAACACAGAGGGGGTCGCTCTGGCTTCTCTTGGTTTGTGCCCATTTTCACGATCTTTGATACATGTCACATCCGAACTTCATTACTGAGTGACATTTATTCTTCACTAAGGACTGGAGAACGAGGGCTGGTTTGACCCCTGGTCTCTTCTGAACGCTTTCAGACGTAAAGCCGTGTCTATGGGTGTCTATGAGTGCTTTGGAGAGGTCACAGGTCAGAACTACAATTTGTTAAAGTTACTGAATTATCAACAAATTAACGCTTGTTGTCCTACATTTGGTACATCTTTAAACTAGCTTTTTTTTGTTAATATTGCATTCTTACTTTTAAAACGTAACTCAAGTTGATTCTCTTGAATTTTTTTTCAGCATTTAAATGCGCTGCAGATTTGGCCATAACCCCAGATGGAGATGTTGTTAATATCAAAAGGATAAAATATGTTAATGTAAGTTCATATGCGTTCTTAAAATGTCTCAGAACACGCCGGCTGTACAGCACACTGCTTTGAAATTAGTTTTCATTGTCTTGATTAATAGGTGCAGATGCCCAACAGTCTGGAGTATCAGCCCGTGGAGTGTACCATTGTGATAAATGCAGCAGGTGCAAACTCAGGAAAGATCGCCTCCATGCTAGGCATCGGATTAGACCCAAAAGAGTCCGTGTTTAATGCTGCGCTACCTGTGGAGCCTAGAAAGAGGTTAACACTCATGATCTTTCATATTTTGTGACTTTGTGTAGTAAATTTTAGATACTGTAATTTGAAATAATTTCTTATCTACTTAGAAAAATAAACAGTGCCACATATCCTAAAACAATGAATATTATATTATATTATTACCTTATGGTTTAATGAAATGTTATGATATTGATTTTTATAATAGTAGATTTTTACAATAATTAGCATTAGAATTCAATAAATATTAACCATTTATTGAATTCAACTATTCTAAAATAACTAATATATATATATATATATATATATATATATATATATATATATATATATATATATATCAAGATGATCTAGTCTAATTATTATTATTTAAAAAATATATGTAATATAATATAATGTTACATTATATTATATAATACAATATATAATATAATGTTTTTGCAAATAAACTCTTCATATTGTGATTAAATAATTTAAGTATGATTAGTATTTAATGTCAAATTTCTCATTATCTTCATCATCCCTATCACCTCCAGGTTTGTTTATGTGGTTCATTGTCCAGATGGACCAGGGCTGGACACTCCATTTCTGATTGACTACACAGGGGTTTACTGTAGACGAGAGGGACTGGGAGGAAATTACATCACAGGAATGTCGCCAGAAGAGGCATGGACACATCTTGACTTGCTCTCATATTAGCTTTATTATCTGCATGAATTTATACTTTTTTTCTTTATTATTTCTACCCTGTGCAGACAGAAGAACCAGATATCAGTAACCTTGATGTGGACCACGAGTTCTTTCAAGAGAAGGTCTGGCATCGTCTGGCCCACCGTGTTCCTGCATTCGAGCAACTGAAGGTGATTTTTATAATGTAGAATTGTTCTTCAAGTTAGCCACTGTGTAAAGAGGAGGCTTCTTGAGTTAAGACCTGGGACTAGTTTCTGATGGCAGTGTATTATATGGGTTTTTTGTCTACTAGATATTCTACCACTCTGTTTTCTCCAAATAAACCACATTGCTCTTGTCTCCGTCAGGTTTCGAGTGCGTGGGCTGGCTTTTACGACTACAACACTTTCGATCAGAACGGCATTGTTGGACTGCACCCTCTTGTGAACAACATGTACTTTGCCACAGGCTTCAGCGGTCACGGCCTGCAGCAGTCTCCTGCTGTCGGACTCGCCGTGGCTGAGCTTATTCTGGACGGAAGCTATAAGACCATCGACCTCCGAGCTTTTGACCTCAAACGGATCCTCCTGCAGGAGCCCATAATGGAGAGTAACATTGTGTGAGGAGCACAAAAACATACAGGGAAATGATGTATGCGTCCTCGAACGGATGCACTTGACATCGTAGTTCAGACTGGACACAGAGTTCAGTTTGGAAACAAAACGTGCTCAGATTATTAAGACATGAAAGACAAAAGTGATCAGTGCTGCTGGATTCAACAAAACATACTGTGCAAGATCAGGAAATTATGGTACAGATCAGGAAATTCAGATGTTTTGTTTATTTGTAATTGCATATATTTAAGTATGCTTATCAAACGGATCATGATATACAGTATATATACTATTTTTTATTATTATTATTATTATTTTTAAGTGTTTTTCTAGATCGTCACATTCATACTGTTTCAGAAATGAATACCAAAAATAAACATAAACTTTAAAAGTTTGTTTCTAAATCAGACACGATGGACTGAATTTTATAAAGGTGTACACCTTTAAATGTCTTAATATGGATATGAATACACATGCATATTGTGAAAGACAGAAATGTAGTGTTTTATTTTAATTCTGTATTTTTTTTTAAGTTAATTTCTGTATCTGTAAAAACTTTCACAAACACATTCATTTACAGACAGACACACAATGTCTCTATTATAAGTTAAATAGAAAACTGCACATTTTCGTACAGTCAGGTCCATAAATATTAGGACATCGACACAATTTTAGCATTTTTGGCTCTATGCACCACCACAATGGATTTGAAATTAAACAAACAAGATAGGCTTTAACTGCAGACTGTCAGCTTTAATTTGAGGGTATTTACATCCAAATCAGGTGAACAGTGTAGAAAAGCACACTTGAAATGAACTCTGGACCTTTTATCTGCTTATTGTAATTGGGATAATGAGGGAATAACACACCTGGCCATGGAATAGCTGAGAAACCAATTGTCCCATTACTTTTGGTCCCTTAACAAGTGGGAGGCACATATGCAAACTGTTGTAATTCCTACACCGTTCACTTAATTTGGATGTAAATACCCTCAAATTAAAGCTGACAGTCTGCAGTTAAAGCACATCTTGTTCGTTTCATTTCAAATCCATTGTGGTGGTGTATAGAACCAAAAATGATATAATTGTATCAATGTCCCAATATTTATGGACCTGACTGTACATCCAAGATGCTGTTGAAATTTAAAATGCTCTCTATTTAGCTTTTGAACTAATGAACAGGTTACTTTACTGCAAAACCATGATAGCTAAAAAATCCCAGCTAAAAATGAATACAAAAATGTACTGTATTATAAACACATTTATCAATGGTGTAAAGAAATGTGAAAAACCAAAACTGACCCATAGACAAACACAGTAGAAAAACAGTTTGAGAGAGAAAAACTATGCCTTTGCCTTCTTCTCTAACATATTCATTGTAGATGTTGCTTTGCGTTTTACACCTGGACAGGGAAAACAATCAATGGCCCGTCAAGAACTTCATAAGAATATATATTTTTCTGCATATATAAGTAATATTTTTAAGGTCTAAATAGTTACCTTTGGTGATGTGTTTTTCACCTTTGTCCTCTGGAGAGCGCTTTGCATATGCTGCTTTCATTCTCTGAATATTCTTTTTATGGACAACATCATGCTCCACAATAGGACAAGGGTAATCTCTTCCCACAATGCACCCTGCTCTCTCCTGAATGCTCCGAGGAGCTTTCCAGGGCTCATATATGTACTCGGCAGGGAATTTTTTCAGCACTGGAAGGTATTTCCTGAAAGACAAGTAAGCATTTTGTAAGTCCTTCTATCACAGATGCTGAACAGAATATTAAAAAAAAAACTAACTTAATGTAATCTCCATATTTGTCGGTTTTCTTTCCAAAGGCAATAGGAGAGTACACTCTGAAGTACTGATGGAAGAACGTGCTGGCTGAGAGCCACTGCCAGTTTCCTGCATTTAGCGACCAATCAGCATCAAGCAGCAGCTCCTCAAACACCTTCAGATGATCGTGAGCAGAAACGCAGCAGGTCAGTAATTATATCTCGAAACTGTCTGTAGTGTAGCATGTAAGTGGGCAAACCTTTTGGCCCTCCTCCCAGCTTATCCACAGATCTCCTCGGGTCAGAAAACAGGCGACTGCATGCCGAGCCAGATGATGGATCCAGCCCTCCTGACGTAATTGTGTCATGATGGCATCGATGAACGGAAATCCGGTCCGAGCCTGAATTCACACATGTACGTATTCTCTATTATTCTCATTTTAATATATTTAAAAAACACACAAACAAATGTACTTTACCTCTCTCCATGCAGCCAGGTGCTGGGGATTGTTGTCCCAGTCCACTTGCACACAGCGAGGGTTGCCCTCCATTCTGTTGAAGTTTGGGATCCCGACAGCAGCGGTGTAGAAGAACTCTCTCCACAGCAGCTGGCCATGCAGGGAGACCGGGGGATCAGAGTGCTTCTTCTGCAAAAGATCACACAGCTGTCAGCCACACCAGGATCTTGCACTGTTAGCAAACTGCTCGTGGCTCAAGTGATGAGTACCCCTCGATACACGTCTGTGAGCCTCCACCAGAAGGTGCGTGCAGACAAGCAGCCGAATCGGACGTAGGGGCTCAGGACGGTGGTGCTGGGGATAATGGAGTTGGGGGACGTCTGTGGTTTCTCAAACCTGCACACCCATGCCTGCAAAAAGAAAAAAAATGAAATATTTTCAGATAAAGAATAATGTTTTTGATTTAAACTAGTTAAATTTAGGCATTCAATTTATTGATGTAAAAATGGTGGAAAATGCATACAGCATGTATTAGCATATATTTTTATTTGCACCCATAGTATGCATTTTATGATGTATTGTGGCCACCTCAATTAAAATGATCAAATAATTGAATCTTTAAATTAATTAAAAACTGAAACAGCATTATACTAAGATATATTTAGAGTGAGAACATTTATTAATATGTAAATATATAACAGTAATACATTCATATAATAATTAGTGCTAGGCAGAAATTAATCACATCCAAAATAAGTTATAAGTAATAATATTTTTGTTTATGAATATATAGACAAACACTGTATATATTTAGAACACATTTTTTGTTTTTACATGTATATATTTACATGTAAAATTGTATTTATATTATGTATAAATATATTCAATATGCTTCTTAATATGGGTGTATTTATATATATACATAATAAATATACACTGTACAGACACATAAAATGTTCACCAAAACTTTTATTCTAGATCAGATCAGCACTAATAAATTTTTTTTTTAGAAAATGATATATATTGGGGCATGTACCGTTCTCTGCATGTGCTCATCCAGTCTGTGCAGAGCTTCCTGTTCACCACCTGGAAACAGATCTGGTCCTAAAGATGACGTATCCAGTCCAAGATCTTCAAGAACTGGAATCCCGAACTCCTCTTCATGATCCTCAGAAAGTGGAGTGGACACACCTTCCAAAGAAACAGAAAACATTATAATCTCATCTCATCTAGCATGTTGTCCAAAAAGATGCCTGGATACCTTTCATGTCCTCTTTGGTTGGAGCAGGAATAGGTTTTTTAGGAGGACCGATGTCCTTCAGCACACTCTGGAAGTGAACGTACGTCATGGGAGGCTTGCCGTTGTTCTCTTCGATAATCCTGTTTGAAAATGCAGGTGAGTATTTCTTTGTGTATATATTTATGAAAACATGATTTTCAAATGACCTGTGAATGTTGTGGAGAGTGTGAGAAATCTTCGGAATAACTTCCACACCATGTTCCTTGGCCAACTTCATGACCTCCTTGTCTCTGCTCTGACTGTACGGCTCTGTATCGACCTCGAAAGTCAACCGAGTGATCTTCCATTTCTCAAACAGCTTTGGAAGGACCTCTGTGGGCGGTCCGCTGACAACAAACAGCCTAGAGGTACAAGAAACAAAATATTACATAAAACATGTTGCATTAAGAACTAAATTTGACTCTTAGTACCCTCAGATCAAATCTCTGCATCATCTTCAGTTTCCATCTATACCTGGAGTTGAGTTTCTTCAGACTGGAGTCCAGGTCTCTGAGAGCTTCTATCAGAAATCTCCATCGATTAATGCCTATGCAGGTGTTGTTGGAGAACCAAGGGTCCAGCAGGAAGAGGGGGTAGATGTGTCTACAGTCTTTCAGGGCAGCGATCAGAGCAGGATTATCATGCAAACGCAGACCCTTGCGGA
Organism: Puntigrus tetrazona; assembly: GCF_018831695.1. Classification (NCBI taxonomy): domain Eukaryota; kingdom Metazoa; phylum Chordata; class Actinopteri; order Cypriniformes; family Cyprinidae; genus Puntigrus; species Puntigrus tetrazona. The sequence continues at coordinate 1,227,907 of NW_025047682.1, forward strand.
ACCAGTGAATGGAGTTATGGCTCATTGTCCTTTTCGGTATAAGCAGACCTCCGTACGGTTGGACAGGAAAAAATGGCACTGGAAAAATGAGTATAAATAGTTTTTGCTGGCAGAGGTTTGGCATGATTGTGCCTAACCTGATTTAGAATCCATTTTCAAATTAATATCAATAATTTACTTTCTGCTTTATGTTTTGTTACAAATGTCTTTCTTTTTGTTGCATTTTTTAAAAATAGTTTTTGACAGTTTAAACTTAACTTTGTATAAAAAGTCATTATTTGATTCAAATAAATATCAAACTTAAATATCAAATTATTATCCGTCATTTCTCAAATTGGTATCTATAATTTTCACGTCAAAATCATCACACTTGTTTTTCAATTTATTCTGAAATATAATTCACTTAAAATGCTATTTCAGCTGCATTAATAGAGTTGGGATTCATTATAATCTAGAAACTGAATATTCGGAACTGCAACAAGTTACTAGAAATAATAAATGTAGTTTTAAAAGTGTAGCAATACATTTAAATAAACTTGAGTCTAATGTGCCTCATATTGTTGGTAAATTATGATGATGATGATGATTATTATTATTATTATTATTATTATTATTATTATTATTATTATACAATCATTCGGATGCAAAGCTTTGCCAATACGAAGAGTTTATACGAATATTCGTACCTCTGGTTGCAGCTAAAATCTCTGCAATCAAATACACACATTCTGAGATACTAGTGCAATATAATATAAATACTTTATGGGTATTTTAATCAATGAAATAATGATCAGTACTTACGGGTTTTCTGATTAAGTGTGTTCGGTCTTGTGTTTTGTAACAATTTCCCCAGCGTTACAAAAGATGAGCCATTCAGCAGCACGTGTCTTACAAGCTCAGCCAATCAGCGACTGTTTACATGCTACAGACTAGCCAATCAGGATGCGGCCGCCGAGACATGCGCAGTTTTTTTATCCCATGTGTCCAGCTCGGCGCATCCTGATTGGTTGTCGTTCAGCGGCTGAAACATGGCGGAAAACGAGAACGGGGGATCTGCGAAACGACTGAAAACCGACGCGGAGAATGATCGCGGAGACACGGGAGAGCCGTCGTGCGACAGCCTGGTCTCGGACTTCGAAGTCAGCCGAATTCTGCGCGACTGTGCGCGGGAGAAGAACATCTTCATCCATGGGAAGGTCCGTGTCCAGGAGAGAGCAGAAATCAGCTACTTACACCAAAGACCGTATAATATCCTTAAAGGAATTTTGCGTATATTCACTTGTATTATCAGTTTTTTTAAAATGTAATTCTTATAGGTAAATCAGTGACCATTGATATGTAACCCTGATCCAAGAAATCAGTCATAAGGGTCAATTTTGTAAAATTGAGATTTATAAATCACCAGAAAGTTGTATGAATAAGCTTTCCATTGATGTGTGGTGTGTTAGGACCGGATAATATTTGTCCAAGATACAACAATTAGAAAATCTGGAATCTAAAAGTGCAAAAAAATTTAATTATTGCAAAAGTCTCTTTAAAAGTTATCCAAATTAAGTTCTTAGCAATGCGTATTGCTGATCCAAACTAGATTTTGAGATATTTACCTTAGAAAATTTACAAAATATCTGCTTAATATCCTAATGATATTTTGAATGATATTGTTGGCTATTGCTACAAATATGCCTGAGCTGATTGTGACTGGCTTTGTGGCCCATGGTCACGTATGGAGTCATTTTGTGAAGTAAATGGTCCAGTTTTTCTAGTATCGCTAGTAAGATGACCTACTATTAATTAAAAGTCAGTACTATTATCATTTAAAAAAATATACAACTTTGTAGGAATACGTTACACAGTGACCTGTGATCGCTGATTTTTGCTATGTTTCCAGGTGAAGGATCAAGATGCTGTTGTGATCCTGGAGAAAACTCCCATCAGACAGGACACGCTGTCTGAGTTGCTGAAGAGCAGTCAAGTCAAGCTGGAGATGAAGAACGACGTGTACAGCACATACCAGCTGCGGGCACCTGCACACCTGAACGGTAGGATCGCAACACAGCCAGTTTTTCACCAGTTTCTCTCTCTATCCCGTTTGATAACATATACAGGACGAGTGGCTTGCTTGTACTACCATGCTCTATATATTATTTAATATGGCAGCATAATACATTATCTTTTGATATTTCATCACTGTACATTTTGATATATTATGTATGCTACTACTCAATGGTTTGGTGTTTTTTTTTTTTTTTTTTTTTTTAAGTCTCTTTAAGCTCAGCAAGACTGCATTTATTTATTATATTTTTTAAAAATCTGTGAAATATGAGTGAAATTTACAGTAGCTGTTTTGTATTGTATTATATACCTTATCTTTGTGACGTCAAAGCTGAATTTTCAGCATCACTACTATAGCCTTTAGTGTCACATGATCCTTCAGAAATCATTCTAATATGCAGATTTGCGGCTCAAGAAAAAAACATTTATAATATACATTATTAAAAACAATGCTGCCTCATGTATTTTAATATACAACAGTTGTGCTTTTTAGAAAATTCTAAAGAACAGCATTTACTTAAAATATTAATTGGTTTCCATTTGCCATTTAACATATGTTCCTAATTTTTACAATGATTTTAAAGACTTCTTTTAAGCATTCTAGGTTTAAATGTCATTGTCATTTTTAAGAGTGACATAGAAAAGTCTTCTATAATTTTTTGTGTGTGTGTGAAACTGTATTTGGAACTTTTTTTCCAATGAATCCTACGCGTCACAGAATACACAATTTCTCACTTTTGTAATAAAGAATCACTTCAATCCCCAGTACTGCTGTCATTACCTTCACAGCAAGTTTCTTCAAAAACGTTTACCGTTTGATTATTAAAAAACTTGCACAGCTGCTTATTGAAAGTCTGTTTCCTTATATGCACCATACAAAATCCACACCATCACACATCAAACCAAAAATAAAAAAACGTTTTTCATAACAGAAATCAAAACGACAGTGGTGTGCCCTGCGACAGAGAAACATGTTAAAAAGTATTTGCATCAGGAGGTTTTTCTAGTTGAAGAATCAGGAGAGGATTATCGTAAGCTCACCCTACCGTACATCAGCGGTCAGAGCTTCAGTGTGCAGGTGAGCCTTCAGCCTTCACGTTCCTGCCCCATCTGCCTCATTTCTGAATGAAGAATATAACCGTTCTGCCCATTTGGTTTCAGTGGGTGCACAACATATTGGAGAAGAAAGCGGAGGCTGATCGGATTGTTTTTGAGGATCCAGACCCTGATACTGGTTTTGTTCTGTTGCCTGATTTCAAGTGGGATCAAAAGCAGGTGAATCTTAGGTGAATCTTAATATTTAGGAGTGAATGAAAGGCCAGTGTAAAACTAGGAATATTTTCCTTTTCTCTCTAGCTACAAGACCTGTATTTGATTGCTATCGTCCACCGGAGAGATGTTAAAAGTTTAAGGGATCTTACGTCAGAGCACTTGCCATTACTGAAGAACATTCGCAGTAAAGGACAGGTGAGTTATGGATCATCTAAGTTCATCTATAAAATAATTAAAACGTGTAAAACAGGATTTTTCTAAGATGTAAATACAGCAGCCGACATTTGAAGTGGATCAGATTCTTTTATCAAAGTTGTCCTAAAGCCTAAAGCCAAAATATCTTTTTATCTTTGCACAACTTTTAAAAAATGTATTTTAAGTGTATACTATAGATTAAAGGTTTGTTCCACCACAAAAGAAAAATTGCTGTCATTTGTGTCATGTGCCATTTCTTGGAAGAATATGTACTGTCCGTTTCTGACTAAGAATAGTTTCTACATAATTTTTCTTTCACAATGAATAGTTGTGGTTCTGATGTCCACTAGATGTCACTATTGATCTGAGCAAGTGAACCACTTTTTTTGCACGTCCTCTGTGTCTGCTTTTTAAAAGCAGGCGTCGCAGTGGTTAACACATATGAACTAGATGTGTTGAACTGTGATCCTGTGGAAGACACCGGTTTGATTCCAGCCTGCGACATCTCAAAAGCCCTAAAGCACCATGACAATTGCAAAAAAAAAAGTACATTTGTGTGATGGAGCGTGGCTGCGTGCATCAAATTTAAATTCAAGTCTCGTCTATATCCACAGGACGCCATTCAGCGGCAGTACAGTGTCTCTCCGAGCAAACTGCGCGTGTATCTCCACTATCAGCCGTCGTACTATCACCTCCACATCCATTTTACCTCTGTGGAGTATGATGCTCCAGGTTGCAGAGTGGAAAGAGCCCACTTGCTTTCCGATGTCATTCAGAACTTGCAGGCAGATTCCAGTTACTATCAGAATCGCAGTCTGGCGTTTCCGCTGCGGGCCGATGATGGTTTGCTCCTCAAGTTCAAAGAGGCTGGGAAAGTCTAGAGACCAGATTTTTGGGAACCTTTTTTTATTTTTTTACTTAAGTATCTGCACTCTGCTTTTAAAAGATGCATTATTACAGTATCGTATTGTTAAAATGTCATGTTTTCACCTTTTTATTAGTTGTTTTATGTCAGTTCGATTTTGTCATCATCTGCATTTTTATTAAAGTACTCATTGTTTTTAAATTGTACTGTTTTTTTTTTTTCATGCTGTGGTGGATCGTGTGGACACAACCCAAATTGATCACCCAAAAACCCCATTGTTTTGTCATTCTGTGCACCTTTCTGTGCTGCGACCTGGAATTTTATTTTAAAGCAGAATTTGAGCCAGTGGGGCCCCAAGCCTTGTTCTTTGAGGTTTTAGGGGTCCTTTGAAGAGATTTGGCTGTGACTGACAGAGCAGCGGGCCTCAATGAAGCTCCTGTGCTGTTTTTAAACCTTTTGAAGAAATGAACAAAAACTACTGGTTTAATATTAGTCCAAAATGCGTTAGGAGTGAAATATTGTGAGTGCACACAACCGATGCTGAAACTTCCGCTGCAGTGAGGTGTATAGATTTTCTTAACAAACATAGTTCTACGGTTCAGAGCTCGTTGTAAATCCAGGGCTAGAGAGGCAGAAAAAAACCCAAAACTCCCCTGAAGAAAAAATATTGTTTCAAAGTTTGTTTGTGCCGTTTGTTTGTGTGGTTCTACAGTTTTTAAAGAAGATTTCACTGCTTTACCCAATCAAAGTCTTACAATGCCCTCTGTTCACAGGGAATCACAAAACACAATAGAACTGTTTTTGCTGGTCAGGTATATCTTCAGTTTTTTTTTTTTTAAGCAGTTCACTGCCAATTAAAAAATGTCTTAAGCTACTTGTCTTAATCTGACTTTTTTTCTTACAAAAATCCATTGTGTGGCTTCATAGACGACTTGGAATATAGCATTCAAATGGTATGGACTGGGTTTTTTTGGTCCATTTAGACCTCGACAGCCATTACTTACCAATCTTTTTTTTTTTTTTTAGTTATTTTTGTGTTCCACAGAAAGCTTTGCTTCTGACTCAAACGCGAGTCCTCTATCCTATTCCTTTCGCTAGTGAAAAAGTTGCCTCATTTGAATAAAATATTATGGAAAAATATTCACAGATCAAGCACCGTTTACAAGAGAAAACGGCTGTAAACAAAAGATGGGTTTTTTCACTACAGGAAGCGTTGTTATGGATTATGGACACATATCTTGGCCATAAGCAATAGTTTAAAGATAAATCACCTCGATGGATTTGTTTCCAACAAACTCTTGGATGGCTTGATAGTAAATTCATTTTCAGTTTGGATGAACTGTTCCTTTTAAAGCGTCACATTCACATCGACCTGCTTGATTTATATTGAGAGATGTCAAAGATGTAATCTTTGTGTTTTTCCTCATTAGCACCTGAAGCCAGTGGCAACAAATCCTTTAGAAATGGCACTGGTACAATAACTAATTGCTTTCTTTCCTTAAGGGTTTTATTGCATCTGGCCACTGCTAATTTCAGTGTTGTCACTATGACTAAATCACTTGTGTGCTCCTACTCATGTGGCTCCAGCTCATTGTTATATGTTCATTAATTCCAAGTAATTACCAGGTCTTATTACTTATCTGCTGTGACATGTTTGGCAGCAGGATTCAATATTTAGACAGAAAATTCCAGAGAAGAATGTAAAAGTCCTTAAGAGCTTTTAAAAAGCCTTACTGAGGCTCTCCAGAACAATTACATAATTATGCCAGACAAGTGCTGCTGTCAGACAGAGCCGCTCCATCTCCATATATCACTCCGCTCTGCTCTCCAGTTTGCTCTTTTTTTTTGTACTATTTTTTTTTATGTACTTTCTGAGTGCATTAAATGACTATATAATGTAATTGAAGTGTAATGATAATGTATGTTATATATATATATATATTTATGCATCAATGTGATGGAGCCTTACAACCTTTACAATGTTTAAAAGTTTAAGACCATTAGTGAAAAACTGCGTTCACACACACACACACACACACAGACACACAGACAGACAGACAGACAGACAGTACTGTACAAAAGGCAGGTGTGAAAATATGCTGTAAGCAAACAAAAAATGCTGTCAGAAATATAAATAATTATTAGCTTATAACCTTTTGCCAGCAGCTCAGAACTGGCAGAAACCAGTGGGACCGAAGTACACCCATCTACTGTCCGTCCACAAACATGCGCACATAAACAATCCTAGAGTTAAACAATTTTGAATTTTATGATATGTCATGCAAGCTTTTTTACAAATAAAAACGTATGGAATTACACAGGGGGTAATTGACAGAAGATATGATTCAAATGATCGACCATCTGATGTGTTTGTGAGAAATATCTTACTGCTACAGAAGCTTTAAGATGTTAAGTATCTGTAAAAGTAGTTGAAAAATCAAATTCCTTCGCTTTCATGAGGACTTAACGGCCACACTCCAGGGTTTTGTGTCCTGAGACAAATGAAAATGGAATGAATGAAAGACTTTTTGTCTATTGACAGATATGTAATGACAAACTAATTGCTTTAGATTAAAAGGTTTACAGTAACAGGTGAGGACACGAGTAGAAGTACATGAACTCATAATTTAGTGATTCTATGATATTAATCAAATTGACCGCAGTGAACTCTTCTTATCACTTTTTAAATGTTGAAAAACCGTATTGGTTTGTTATGCTTGTAGTTTGTAGTTATTCACAGCTTTCTCAGACCCCACACACTGCCAACAACATTCTTACATTTATTTGATCGTTTAGCCAGCTGAAATGCGGTAATGGAATTATTTTATACATTTTTTTTTCTCAGGACACAAAAAACCTGTGAGTGTGACCATTAATCCTTTATGAAAGCTAAAAAAGGTTAGTTTCAAACAGTTTTTTACAGATACTTAACATCTTAAAGCTTCTGTAGCGGTAAGATACAGACTTATCGATTATTTGGGTAATTTATTGAGTCAATTATTCGCTCAAATACCTATGTACTGTGGAAAAATAAATGTAAACACCGTGGTTAATCATCATTTTTTTTTAAGTGATCCTGTGAGACTTTTGCAGTACTTTAAGAACTACTTTTGTTGTAAACCACTCGTGACAACTAATTTACAGTCTTAAGATCTCTGTTTGAAAGACCTGGTTTTAACTCTACATGTTTAACTTTAGGTGTGTGTGTGTGTGTGTGTGTGTGTGTGTGTGTGTGTGTGTGCGCACATTGATAATGTACATTGATGTTTAGCCTGAACTTTTGGCAGAAAAGTTCACCGCCACCCGATGCATTCGCAGGTGCATGTTGTAAAAGAAAAAAAATGTAACTTTCTATCTAACACCTCGCCAGATCCCTCAAAACTCACTACATTACAAAACAGTCCCCAAAGCATCCCTAGATGTTTTATTTATTACATCCTTCGTCGATCTGATATCAACACGTTACAGTTCTGCATCCACGTTTAAACCATCTCTCTTTTCATTGTGGTGCATGCATTTTGTTTTAATATTGTAAAAGGTTAGACGTTTTAGTTCTGTTTTAACCGATAGATAGCACTAGTGCAACATTTACGTGAAAATCAAAGAGTTCTAAAAACTTCTGATTTCGTTCGTGTTTGATCTTTGTGCACTCCTTTGTATGTTTTAACTACCAAACCTAACAAGTTTTAAGATGTGAATAACTAAGTAAAATAAAATAACATTTTCTTGTGGACGTGTTTTGTGTGACGAGATAATGGATATCTAATAAGATATCTTTAAAATGAAAAGTTTTATTTTCTATTTTATTTAACTTTGTATCTGCAACAGACTCTACCTTTTTTTTAAATTGTTGTGTTAGACTACAACTATCTTATGCTGATGTTGTTTTAAAACATCTGGTACTATACTTTTTTTTTTGTTTTAGGATTTTTGGTTTATTTAACTTTTGTGTCCGTAACAAACTCTAACGTAGCATAGATTCATGTACAGTCATGTATCTTGCCGGTTAAACAAGCGTAGATGATACTTTGCTTTGGATGTTTCAGTCTCTTTTTATAAAATTGGTTAACACTTAAAAAATGTAAATATTTCATTCGCTGTTTAACAATTACATTACAATACATAGTTTCACATTTTGAAGTTTAAAGCACTTTTCGACGGGCCCCACACACAACAAAAAAACAAATTCCCAAACAGTCATAAATTCCTTACGATCACTAGAGTAAATAAACACCTGGCATATTAGATAGGTGGGAGGACATTTTTATGACCGGCTGTGAATCAAATTTTTTGACACAAAGGACGTGGGACTCTCTCTTATACGTATATGCACTATAACAAATTGCTGTAGTTTTTACACAGAAATTTACTGTATTTCCATTTTGCAATCTATTACTGTAATTTGCAATGATGGGTTTTACAAGTGTTAACTATAGTTCACTGTTAGCTGTAATTAATTTACAGGTCGGAGGTGCTTTCGTTGTAACTTGAATGTTTTTACAAGAACATACTGTGCTGTTGCTTTACGGTATTGCGCGGGATGATAAGGTTTGAAATATTATGGACTGAAACAGGACAACAGCTGAAGATAAACGGCATTATTCGATCGATTTTCACTTAAATTTCCGCCTATAATTATTGATTGTTTAATTTAATGTTGTTTAATTCATATTTTGAACATATAAGCCTATGCGTTTTATCAGGACATTTATCCAAATCGGAATCGCCCAACATTTTTCTTTCGTAAATCCTTGTTTTGTGCGTCTAATTCATGAATGCCGTTTTTTTTGGTTTTGTTCTCTCTATGCACTCTTCACTAATCATGCGACCCACACATGATCCATCATCCACTCTATCGGCTTCCGGATTCAACTGTCAGCAGAAGCAAGAAATATGGATATTTATCTTACAAAAACTCATGCATTTGCTACAGGAGGCCTTTATTCACCCCCAGCATGAGGGACATTTTTATTATGAATACGTGCACTAAATTTCAGGTCTTTTGAACTGTTGACGTGAAACAGCCGCTGTGGACCACTGAAAGGCTTAGAATATAATGTCATGAATTCCGACTGGATTCATCTGCTAGAAAGTCACTTAAATATTTGTTTCAATGCATTCATGTCAGAATAATGGTAAAGCGCACAGTGCAATTTACAGTTAAAGTAGTTATTTACAGGAATTTCATAGTAAAATGTTACAGCAACATCTTGGCTTTGTTGAATTTACAGATTTTATCTGCAATTTGTTGCCAGATTACCTGTAATTTAGAACTTTATTTTATTTTTAAAAGAAGTCCAAGATGATTGGGTGAATGAAAAATGTATTTTTACAAGTTTAATTTTGTAATCCTGTAATAAAAACTAAAAAATAAATAAAAAAAAATAAATATATATATACACACACACACACACACACACACACACACACACACACACACACACACACACACACAGTTTTAGTTAAAGTGCTGCATCTGACATTTTCATATTCCTGAAACTTGTTTCTGGGTTCGAGTATGTTTTTATCTGGATATATTCAAAAAGCTCATGAGTGTGGTTTGACACCATTTGTTAATCTGAGGTTTATCTAACTGCAGTGTTACAGAGGAAGTTAATGTGGTTGTGTGTGATACGTGGTATTTGTGTAGCCCGCTACCAGCGGCTCTACCTGAGTGGCTCTACGCGTTTGACTGCGGCATTTTAATTTTTGATTGCAGCTGAATTTGTGTTATTGTACTTGAGTTTACTGAAAACGTTCATATAATTTGTTCAGATTAACGCTAAGTAGGCAAAGAACATCCTGTGTGTTTTCCTGCTTTCTTTCGTAAATTCCCTGCAGTGTGGCTTTTGTTTACATTTAGCACTTGAACTAAATCTCCAATCCTACATTTCACTTAACAGAAACATAGAGATGCAAACTTCGCGAGGTGGACGTTTGCCCAAAAAACGTAGGAGTTAAACTTTGACCTTAACTGTAAATTTATTATCCAGCTCTCATTCACGTGGGTTTATTTAAATGCAAATGCGAGATGTGGGGAGTCAGAGGGGGTGAGGGGGCAAGGATCGGCGCGACGGGAAATGTGATTCAACTATTTCTTTGTGTTGTTCTTTGCAAAGCCTTTGCGTTCCCATGGGTACAAGCAGCGAGGAGCTCCACAGCTGAAGTTCCTCCTTTCAGATGGGGTTCCCTGATTACTGTGGAGGATCTGAAAAGGAATTTGGATAACTAGAACACTGACCCTCAATGCAAACCCATCCCGTATGCTGGAGTGCTGTCTCTTTAATTACTTTTCATGCGGTTTGCGTTGGTGTACGAACATGTGTACACTGATGTGAGGTTAGTTTTGGAACCATTTTCTAAGCTGTCTTTGCTTTATAGTGTGTAAACTGTGGCATGTGCCTGGGATTAGGACATTTCATTGAGGATTTTAGCAGCACCCCGATGGTTATATGCTTGGAAAGAGAACTTCATGGCCTGAACTTCGAGCAACACTTTGTTCGCTGGGACGTTTTCAGTTTGCAGGTATGAGGTGAATAATTTTTCACATTTATAGGCGATAAAGAAAGCAATCAGTGCTTTATTGGTTTGGTTTGTTGTTTGAGTGGATTATGAGCTGCAATAAATGCAATATTTATCTTTTATTGCCTACAGAGGTTTGGGTTTGTAAGTTTGTAAGCAACTTATGAATTTTAATGTGCTTTTCTTACAGAAGAAAAATGTGTTTTTTTTTGTTTTTTTACTTCGTGTAGAGCATCAAATTACTATTGCTCTATTCTACATTATTAAGAGGAGACAACGGGAAAATATATATATATATATATATATATATATATATATATATATATATATATATATATGTATATATATATATATATATGTATATATATATATATGTATATATATATATATATATATATAATATATACACATATATGTTTACATGATATGTGTGTACATATTTGTGTATATATAAATACACACACACACACACACACATATATATATATATAAGAAAAACATTTCTGTTAAGTACATTTATATAGAATATAAATTCTATAGATATATTTACATTTTTTCAAAATATACTCTTTTAGTGTGTTTTTATATATACATAATAAATATACACACTACACACACGTCATGCACACAAAAACCTTTATTTTAGATGTGACTAATCGTTTGACAGCACTATACATTGTGCATCTAAAATATATTTGTGTAGAAATGATATATTCTTTTTTTTCTGCTAGCTGAAAGATGTTCCAGTTCATCCGGAAACAAATTCACAATCACCTTGTGGAGCGGAAAATTAGGAAAACACGACTTGTTACAAAGGATGGCCACTGCAACATTAAATTTGGGACTAATGAGTATCACAACCATTTTGCTTTCCTCGTGGACTTCTGGACTACGTTTGTTGAGATTCGTTGGTGCTTTGTCATTTTTTTATTTGCCGCTGCCTTCACAGGAAGCTGGTTCATTTTCGGCTTGCTTTGGTATTCGCTTGCCAAAAGTAACGGAGACTTAGATGTTCTCCAGAACTCGTCCGAATCGCAGAGGATGAAATGTATAGATAACATTAATAGTCTCACGACCGCCTTCTTGTACTCTTTAGAAACCCAGACGACTATTGGCTATGGCGGTCGGGCTCTCACGGGTCACTGCCCGGGCACAGTCGCCCTGTTGATCATCCAGTCCCTCATGGGCGCCATCATAAACTGCTTTATGTGTGGACTCATTTTGGCAAAGATCTCTCTCCCGAAGAGAAGAGCAAAGACGGTAACCTTCAGCGAAACAGCGGTCATTTGTCTTTGGAAGGGGAATCTGTGCCTCCAGATACGTGTGGCCAACCTGCGAAAAACACTTCTTATTGGCAGCCACATTTACGGGAAGCTTCTCCGAACCACCATCACTCCAGAGGGAGAAACCATCATACTGGATCAGGTGAATATTGACTTTCTGGTGGATGCTGGGAAGGACAACCTGTTCTTCGTTTGTCCGCTCACCCTGTACCACGCGATTGACAAATCCAGCCCGTTTTCCGAAATGGCTGCGGACACTCTTCAGCAGCAGGACTTTGAGTTGGTAGTCTTCCTCGACGGTACGGCTGAATCAACCAGCTTGTCCTGCCAAGTCCGAACTTCCTACCTGCCTCGGGAGATCAAATGGGGTTACAACTTCCTGCCCGTCATATCTCGCACCAAGGGTGGAAAATACCGCGTCGACCTATCCAACTTTTCCAAAACAGAGCCAGCGGTGACCCCGCACTGCGCTTGCTGTTTCCGCAATGAAGAAAACAAGGAACTCATTCTCCACCGACACACACGTGAAGGCATCGATAATCTGGGATTTGATGTTATTGACCTTCAAGACTCTGTTGATGTAACCGAGAAGAGCGATTAAGAGTTTGCTGCATCAGCGACCGATTAAATACGCATTAAACATCCTGTGATATGGTGGCACTTTGTACTGTAAAAGTTAGATGCCACATAAAAGAGGAGAGAGGAAGAGGAGGACTCGCTGTGTTAAGTACCCTGACAGACGCATTGGCTGTGTTCCAGAACCTAGTGAGCTGCCTGTGTAGGCAGACTTTAAAGGAATCAGGCGTTTCTTACACAAAGCCTATTCCATAAGGTAGCGATTGTAAAAACAAGATGCCTTGTTTTGATCAAACTGTAATACCTGTCGAAAAGAAGACAACCAAGACGGTGGATTTTATCAGGATTCTTTGAATAGAAAGGTCAGAAAGGCAATAGAAATCTCGTGTAACATTAAAGAAGTATCTATCGGCATTCTTTTAAAAAACAAAGCAAAACTGACCAGTCACATTTGTATGTGTGTTTGTTTGTTTGTGTGCGTACATACATATATATGTATCATGTCAGTGGCAAACTACGCAGTACCATTTTCATGATGCAGACTTAGTGTCTATAAATACAGTTGCATTACCTGTGGGTAAAAACAAGCCCCGGTTACCATAGTGACCCATTCGCTTCTAAGGGGAAAATGAAGACAAATGCTGAAGACATGCACATTTTCAGATGTTTGATTGCATGTGCAGCTCACATCCTGTCGATGAATTGCTTTTAATCAGTTGCCTTTTACGCCATTTTAGTTATCTTGGAAAAAATAAGCATGTTTTTTCTAAATCGCATATTGATAGAGAAATCCATTGGATGTTTTTCCTTTGTTCCACACTTTCAGTGTATAACTCTAAACCCCCCCAGAGAGCGTTTCAAAACATTACTTAAGAGGTTTCTTTTGTTAAAATCCAACCTTAAAATGCAGATGTTTTTTAAGACATCAAGACAGCTCACTAGGTTTTGGAATAGGGCCAATATTTGCATATACGTATAAAATATTACTACATTTTCATTCTGTTACATAAAGATCTAACTTCAAACAGAATCAATTGAGAACAGTTTGGGGAGCTCTATTAGAAAAACTTCTTTAAATGCTCTTTGATTGCAGACATTGACAAGAGTCGCCTGCTGAGTGTTCATTGGAGGATTAGAGCACCAGCCAGATTAGATTAAG